>NW_007250630.1:829315-1116402 GCF_000164805.1 Carlito syrichta
CGGCGGCAGCAGCGCGAGCAGCGGCGGCGGCAGCAGCGGAGCCAGGCACCAGCCTGCAATCCCATTAGTGAGCCGCGGCCACTGTGCGCGGCGGAGAGGCGCTTTGATGTGCGCGCAGCGGGCTGGGGGGGCCGCGAGCGCGAGGAGGAGGTGCGGGGGGCGTGCGAGGGACTTGCAAACAGCCAAACGTGTCAGGGTGGGGCCTTTTTCCCTTTTGGGGGGCGGTGGTGCTCCCCCCTCTTTCCAGGATGTTGCTCTCACTGGCTGCTCCGGCTGCGCCGCGCGAGCCCAGCTGAGGGAAGAAGGGGAGGGGGTGGCGGAGGAAGGATGCACCGGGAGGCTTGGCGAGGACTTGGCCGGTGCAAGGGAATGACGGGCAGCGGAGGGTGCGTTTCTTTCCCGCCCCCCTCCACACACACACACACACACACACACACACACACACGCCGCGCACTTCCGACCCAAAGTGCAAGACTGAGGCGCGCGCTCTCCCCTCCTTTCTCTAGAGAAATAACCACCATCCAGGCAGGCTCGCGCCTCCCGCGGCTCCAGCAACCTGGAATCCCGCCCGCGTGTGCAGGAATGGGGGCGCAGAGCTGCCCTTCCTAGCCGGGACCCCTCTATGCCCGTCTTCTGCGCATCGGGCGGCGCGAGGGCTGCCAAGCGCAAGTTGGGCTCCTGAAGAACTTGATACTTATCGGGGAGGGATGGTGTGCAAAGGCTGAGGGGGAAAAAAGAAGCTGCTTTTGTGTAGTGGAGAGTTTGTTCCCTTTTTAAGAATGGGCTCTTCCCGCTCCTGGTGGGCGGGCGGGTTGGTCCCGGACAAACTTGGGCGGTGGGGACGGTAGGTCCAGCTGGAGGGATCCGGGTGTGCCCTGGTGACCCACCTCTCTACGACCCCTTTGACTGATAAAATGAATAAATTAGCAGCCACAATTGAGACGAACTCCGCAAATTCCAACCACCGGGGAAACAAAAAGAGAAAACACGTGCATTTATTTCCTCGCGTCTCTCTGTTACTTCTCCACATTGTTTCATCCGCGTTTCTTTAGGGGGTGAGGAGGGATGCTTTGTGGTTTGGGTGCGCCTTTTTCAGTGACGACTTGCACTTCTCACTCGGCTAGTGGGTAGGGGCGGTGGGAGTTGAGCATTTCCCCCACCCCCTGCCCGGGACCCCCGTTGCCCCACTTCCTCCTCTTTCTTCCGGCTCGCGAGCCGGGAGTGGCGTTGGGGGCCCCTCCTCAGCCCCCCGGGGGACGCAGCTTCGGGCTTCCCTCCTCCCGCGCGCGGCACCCTTGCCCCCTTTGCTGGTGCCGCGGGCGGTGTCCCCTCCGCGATGGCTCCTTCTTTCCACCCGCCGCGCGCCAGAGCCCGGGCCCCGCAGCAGCAGCCAGGGGACGAGTGGCCGCCGCGCCTTCCGCACGAACCCAAGTTGGACTCGGCGAAGCGTGGTGACCGCGGCCGCGCCGCCCCAGCCCTCGGCCAATAGCGCCTCGCCCGGCGAGACACCTGCTTAACCCTGGGCGCCTAGGGCGCAGCTGGCCGGCCGAGACCCAGAGGGGCAGGACGGATTGGCCAGAAGTTGCCGAGGCCGAGAGTGGCAGAGGCCGCCCAGGCCGGCGTCCCCGCACGCTGTCTGGGGGCCAGACGCCTTGTCCTCGCCGCAGACCCGGGCGTCCCCTCCTGCCCTGTTGGCTCTCGGGAAGCAGCCAAGCCGCACAAAGGCGAGTCCTAGCCCCGGAGGCGTCCCGCGCCTGCCGGGGCAACCTCTGAACTCCCCTAACCCAAGGCAGTTTCCGGAGGCGCCTCCTGCGCACGGCAGCCGCTGGGAAGCAGAGGGAGGGAGCCCCAGCTCTCGCTGGCCGGGCCCACGGCGCAGCTGCGAGTCCATTTTCCTCTCAAAGAAAATGCTTTGGACGGCAGATAATACCAGGAGATATGAAACTGCTTCGTCCCCCACGTGTTGCACGTAAAAGGAATCGTAATGAGCATCTGTGGCTTGTGCGAGGGCTCCCACGAGTTAGTTGGAGACCTAGCCGAGGTCCTGACTCTCTCCTTCCGGGAAAGGGGTCATGTTCTAGCTCCACGGCATTCATCTGGGGGAGGCTTATTGTGCAGAGGCCAAACGCAAGGTGTCCTGACCGGGAGCGTGAGCGTGGGGGCTGGGGATGGGCGGGCGGAGAGCCGCCTTTTAGGGACCTGATCGCAGACCTGGGTTCTCGCCCCACTCGGGGCGCAGAGCGGCGGGACGTTGCTGGACTGGGACCTCGGCGCTCTCCCTTCCCCACCTCAGGCTCAGGGCGGGATCTGTAGAGAGCGCAAACAACACTCCTTGGCTTTGCGCCGGCTTTCCCGTTGGGAAAAATGGGAGTGCACGTCAGTCTGAGAGAGGTCAGGAACGTGTTAGGGGTGGGGGAGAGTTTCCTTCTGTGACACATCGGGCAAGGCCGGCAGTCTTGTAGGCCAAAGGAAGTCCAGGGTGTAAATGACTGACGAATGTGGCTCAGTGTGCACACCGATGCAGGCAGTGGCTTTCTACAAAGTAGCTTTTGCCTGAATTATTGGCCTACTGTGCCTGCCACCGATGTCTAGGCCAACCAGTTGATGGAGACTTCTAGCCAGGGGTCCTGCCTCCGTATGCACTCCAGTGACGCAGTGCAATGTTCCAAGCTAGAGCCGGTCCATCCAGAGGCAGCCCCAGCTGAGGGGTAGGGGTGGGGGGCGTGACCCTCCTTGGCCAAAAGAGCAGAACTTTTAGAAAATTCGTTTTTAAAGTCTTTCTGCACAATCGACAATAAGTTATATTTACAGATAAAGACTATTACTGCTCCTCTGTAATTGTTTCAATACCAATTCTACCGGTAGAAGAGGCCAGTAATTACATTTTATTCACTATTTATGTTACAGAATAATTGCCCTTCCCTTTTGGAGGATACATTTTTCTTGGAAGCCCAAAGGACAAATTTGTTCCAATAGAAAAAAAATCTGTGAGACCTGTTGTTAGACATTTAAAACTACATAAGCTGAAGTCTCTTCAATTACACTTTGTGCTACTAAAGTCGTTTAATGAGCACATTCAACTCCAAAGTTGTCAGCTTTCAATTACCCATATTTAAGAAAATTGATATGGCTCCTGTCCTACAGAAACTTTCTTTCCTAAGACAGGAATACACAAAATACTCAACAAAGATTCCCACAGTAGGTTACCTTCCCATGTACATGTTAAGTCTGTTTCAGGATTCTGTTCCTACATGTATAGTTTCAGAAGGCCGGTTTGCATGCATGAGAGAAATTCCTTATTGGATCTGCATATCTCCATGTTCATTAAGGACCTTAAGGAGAATATAAGTTTATTCTTGCATTAGTAATTCAGATTTCATTACTCTGCTCCTTCAGTTAAAATCTTTACATGCTGGCAGCTGTTTTGAAATATTTTGAAACTTGCTTTGGCATTCACCCAACCAAAAGGCACTAAACTGTATCCTCTCTCATTTTTTGCCCCATCTACATTTCAATGTAAAGACATTGAAAAGGATGTATGATGTTTTAACCCTGAATCCATATGATACACACACACATACACACACATACACACACACACACACACACACACACAGTTATTACAATTACACATTTACATCTTCATCTTTGTTGTCAGTGTATATCTGTCCCTTTCACTCATATGATAAAAAAATATGTATTCTCAGGAAATTCATTTCCATTGACTTAAATTGTTTAACTTTGAATTATCACTATTTGCCGTCAGAAGCTGCCTGACAGGTAGGAGAAAGGAGGCTACAAAGCTTGATTGTATCTAATTTTTGCTGTACTTTGGTCAGATATTTAGGAGGAAACTAAAGTCGTATACAGAGATCAGGATAAGGTAAAGCAAACAGAAAATAAGTAGAATAAAAATATTCTATGTAATGAATACAAGTAAGAAATACTTTACTCTGAAATGTTGGATTTTTTTTTTTTTTGGAAGTCATTATGCTACAATAAGGGCTTTTTTTCTATAAAGAAACTCGTGATAACTTACAGCAATCTGAGAGATGATTCTTTATTGCAGGGAAGTCATGAGCTAGTATTACACAGGCTCTCTGTATCTTTGGAGGGAGATTTTACATTCTGTGGAGGGGTTAAACATTTGATTTAGCCAATTTTCTTTCTTTGCTCCTCAATCCAAATGGAATTCCAGCTCTTACAGCTAAATATCTATGCTATTAATATATCTTCTAGTTCATTTAAAAGCAAAACAATAATATCAGGAGGGGGGGACATAGCAATATAGTTTTTATTGATATTGCAGAAGAGAAGTTAAAGAATTAAGAGATAATAGTTAATAAATTTTTATAATACATATGTCCATATATAACATATAAGAAGAGTTCTGAGGATGTTTTTCATATTAGTACTACATATATCAGACCCTGAAATATGATAAATTAATTCTCAGAGGACATCATAAATACATAGCTAGTAAGAGAAGGGGTATAGTTAGAAAAGAGGAGAATCTTTTAGCTATTTTTAAAAACTCAGTGGCAGACAGTTGAAGAGGGGACATTGTTTAGAAAAATTAGTGAGAGTGGGGAAGGGTTTCAGAAATCCACATGTTTATTTTAGTTAAAATATTCATACATTGTGGAACATACTATTCCAAAGCATGGGCAAATCAATAGACTCTAACTAAAAATGAACTTAGATTCAAATGCAAAATAACTAAATACTTCTAAAAGATGAATTTGTCTCTAAAAAACAATCTTTAAATTTGCTTTTGCTTATTTTTCATGATAGGGGATGTGATTTTGGAGTAGAAGAAGTATTTTTAATTTTTAGGGAAATGACTTAAAATCTGTCTGTAATTGTAAAGGAGTCCCAAATGTTGGCTCTAGCTTGCTTCTTCTATTACTGTCAGCATCATCAGAATTTGCATGGAGCCACTAAGATAGGAGTTGGTACTTGTGCTACAGCTCTAATTGTCCATACTAGTTTTTGTTTCAGTGAAAATTATACATAGTACTACCTGGAACTTTCATTTCTTTTTCAACTTCGTTTCTCCAGGTAAGCATGCCTATGTAGCCAATGGACTCTTTTCTTTGCTGAATTTTCTTAGTGATTGTAAAATTATTAATTTAATGCCTGATTCACTCTTAAGAGTGAAACTTTTTTCAAAATGAAAACAATACTAGATGAGTTTTTACATGAATTTTTCATTTTTCCTAAGACAGGTTATTGTAAAAACTTAACCACACAGCAAATGGTTTTATTAAACTGCATGCTAAGTCAACCATTCTGTTTTCATCAAACTATTTTGTCCCTTCACCCTAGAGGGGTGATTCTCAGACTTTAGGGTGCATCAGAATTACAAAAAGTGTTTATTAAAACACAAATTTCTGGACTTCACCTATACAAAATCTTATTCTATAAATCTGGAGTGGAATCAATAATTTGCATTTCTAACATGTGACACTGATGCAGTTGGCCCAGGCACCATATTTGAGTACCACTGACCTTAGACTGTTTATGACAGAAGACCCTAACTTCATTACACACTAACTGAGCAGTCAAGGACAAGTTATTTAACCTCTCTCAGCTTCCTCAACCAACCTCTTCAATCCAGCAAAAAATGGAATTGTCCTGTGTGGTGGGAATTCAGACACCGTTTCTTCTTTTAAGGAACCAAGAGTTTATTAACATAGGCAGATATGTCAAGAAATCAGCTGCAGCAAAGTATCATATGGGCATAATAGATTTATGTGTAAAAAGCACAGAAGTGGCATGGGGAGATGGGAGGTAAACCTGGTGAAAAGAATAATAAAACATGGTCAAGCTGGGCTCGGTGGCTCAGCCTGTAATCCTGCGCCTTTGGGAGGCTGAGGTGAGTGGATTGCCTGAGCCCGCGGTTCGAGACCTGTCTGGGCAGCGAGACCTCATCTCTACAATAAATCAAAAAATCAGCTGGGCATGGTAGCACATGCCCGTAATTCCGGCTACTTGGAAAGCTGAGGTGGAAGGATCGCCGGAGCCCAGCAGGTCGAGGCTGCGGTGGCCGGGAGCGGCCACTGCACTCCAGTCTGGGCGACTGAGTGAGACTCCAACTCAAAAAAACAAAAACAAAAACATGATCAAGAGCAAGGGGTGAAAATCAAGTTTTCTGGGTTGAAGACTATTACTATTTACAAGCTAAATGCTTCAATTAATTTATCTTCTCCAAACCTCAGTTCTTTATTGTAAAACTAATATGGAGTTCTCAAAGGATTGCTGTAGGAATTAATTGATATAAAGTGTACAAAATACTTAGTACAGTACCCAACTCATGTTAGTTACTCCATGTAAGGTAATCGTTCTTGAAAAAACAATCTCTAAGTTCTCTTTCCAGTTCTTTTCTGTGGAGATGGAAAAGGTCGTGATGATTACCTAGGCTAGTTATGAAATATTTACATGTTCTATTTATGAAAATTGGCTAGTCTAAGCTTTATAACAATATACCTGGAATTACAAAACACTAATTTTTTATCAGAGTCAAGAAAGATGCCAGATGAAAGTATTGCCAGTGTTCCCTGAAGTCAGGAGAACTTTTCTGGAGACTTCAAGTTCTGCTTTACAAAAAAGGCAGTAAGCTTCTGGCATCAATCATATACAGGAAGTGTAGAGGCATAAAATAAAATAGTCTCACAAAGTATAAATAGAATTTGGGTGACAGGTGCCATATTGGTTATTATTGGAAACAAAGATATTTGGATTTTAATCCAAATCTTTTGAATCGGTGAGAGAAAGAATAACTGAAATCTTTCACTAGGGTATCCCCTAGTGCAATGGTTCACAAACATTTTTGTCTCAAGTTCCCTCAAACTCTTAAAAGTGTCTGAGTCATTAAAAAACATGGAGATATATATATATCACATTTATCAATATTGTATTCAAAGTTAAAACATATACATAAAAACTTTCTTAGTACATTTCAAAATAAACAATGATAAACTCATCATATAAGTAACACTTTTTATTTACAAATTAGTTATTTTTATCTAAAACAAAAAATAGAAGAGTGATATTGCTTTATACTATTGATTCTCTTTAATATCTAGCCTACTGGAGGATACTTATCTCTTCCATATTTAGACTTTTATAATGCTATGTTGTTTTGGTTGTACATGAAGAAAATCCAGCCTCATACAGATATGCAGTTAGAAAGAAGTTGTTAAATTGTAATAGCCTTTTCAGATAATTGTGGGTATTGTTCTTTGGTATTACACCAGAACTCAACAAATAGCATTTTCTTAAACATTAGTTATAATGTAAAATCTGAATTCACATTAAAAAACTTTTCAGGCCAGGCTCGGTGGCTCAGCCTGTAATCCCAGCAATTTGGGAGGCCGAGGTGAGTGGATTGCCTGAGTCCACAGGTTCGAGACCATTCCAGGCAACTTGGCAAGATCTTGTCTCTATAATAAATTTAAAAATTAGTCAGGCATGGTAGTGCACACCTGTAGTTCCAGCTACTTGGAAGACTGAGGTGGAAGGATTACCCGAGCCCAGCATGTTGATACTGAGGTGGCTGTGAGTATGCCACTGCACTCCAACCTGGGCAACAGAGTGAGACTCCAACTCAAAAAAAACGAGGAAACTTTTCATACTGTGGTCATTAAACAGAAAATAAGTGGAATAAAAATATTTTATGTAATTAATACAAGTAAGAAATACTTTACTCTGAAGTGTTGGATTTCAGAGTAAAGTATTTCTGTCCTTGCATGATTTTCTTATCACACATTAATAATTTTTAAAATTTGACTAACTGGGTTATGTAAATCTTCTAAATATTGTCAATATGAATATAGACACATTTCATTACAAAACATCAAAAAGTCACATTTGTTAATATCACTGCCACTCTGATCAGTAAAATCTTTAAGCACTGGAAAGCTGTCAAGTTCCCAATGTCAGATACAATATCCTAAAATTCTAATTGCTACTTGAAAACTCAAATTAAGCAATAAATTTTTACTGGCAAGTACTGTCATCATTTATTAATTTTTGTAATATTGTTATCTTTGAATTGACAGGCACATCTTATTTATTTTCAAGAAATTTTGCCGACACCAAATACCTAAGTCTAAATAATCAAAGTTTGTCAGTTATTCTTTCAAGTATAAATGGTGTTCCATGAAAAAAGTGGCTAGTTCAGCTTGCAACTCAAGTGACAGATTGTTCTAGTGCTTTCTTGGAGACATTCATTTTAACTAGATTTGCAACAAAAACACTCTATGTGTACCTCCCATTTCGATGTTTAAAAGATGTAGGCTTAACCAGATTTCATAAAGTCAACCATTTTTACTGCTTCATCAAGAGCATTGTTAGGTGAAACTGGCAATGTTTTACTGTGAGTGTGTGGCAGGGGAGAATACAATGATCAGAGTTTAGTGACATGGCCTCAATTCATGGTGAGCAGTTTTACTCACCATTACTTTTGTACCATCAGTGCAAACATCTGCAATGAAAGGGGCAAATACTGTCTTAGTACTGTGGAAAATAGTTTTGACCTCATGGATACCCCAAACGGATTCTCAGCCCACACTTTCAGAACTGCTGCCTCAATGGAATGTGATTCTGAAGTTGTTATTATGACTAATAAATAAAAAGTTTAAATTCTCTTTGTGCTAGTTTTTAAAGAGTGAAAATACACTTTGCACATGGGTATTATCTTACTGTCAAATTATGAATACATTGTTACCAACGTTGTACTTAGGATTTCGATTTTATGTAGAACTCAGAAATAGGTACACTGTTCTCTTGTACTATCATCCAGGAAGTGGGTATAGTTTTAAGCAAACCAATTTAAATGCTTAATGATGAAGATATGAGGTCAAGAGCTAAATTTTTTCTTTTTTCTCTGAGAAAGGGATGGAAATACAGAAATGAGAATAGTATTCCAGAAGGTTGGAAAGATAAAACATAAGGAGCAAGATGAAGTTCTGAATACAGTGGCTATAATCCCAGCATTTTGGGAGGCCAAGGCAGGAGGATCCTTTGAGCTCAGGAGGTCGAGCTTGCAGTGATCTGTGATCATGCCACTGCACTCCAGTCTGGGTGACAGAGCAAGACCTTGTCTCTAAAGACATAAATTACTTAAAAATTAGACAAGAGAATGTTTCATATCATAAAGAAGTTTTCTAACATGTATGGCCTGAAGAGGGCTGCCCACTAAAGGTGTTGAAACTCCCTTACTTGGGACATATCTTAGCAGAACAAAATGACCTCCTTCCAGGAACTCAGATGATACATTTTTGTGCGTGAGGTCTGTTGGAGTCAATGTCCTCTAAGTTTATAATTTAAATAGACATAATCTTTAATCATATCATCTCCATACCATAAGTGAAATATAACACTTTTCAAAGTCTTTCTAACATGGCTTTCACAGGCAACCACAAATAAGTCCTCTATTTTTATCACTATTTTCAGGCAGGAAGATTTCAAAGGCTTATTCAAAATGGAAAAAAAATCCAGATTTATTATGCAAAGCATCTTCACATACTCAAAAAGAACTTAAGTATGACAATAATTAATTTTATTTAAGTACCCTGGACAGCTGCTCAAGATACAGACCAAATGGGGTAAATCAACTTTTTGAAGTTAGGTCACTACTTGTTACTAGTGACTCATAATCAAAGGCATATCTCAAAGAGATGATAAACTTTATTAATCAGTTAATAAAGAAATGAATATCATCTTGTCCAAAAATTATATCTTGTCAAATATATACTTGAGGAAATTTCTATAATAGGCTTCTTGGCTAACTTATTTATAGACACATTTCAGTGCCTGTGTCTCAGAGAAATCAAGAAAGGATGTATGTAAGATAAATGTTATCTGTGTATTTTTGCACAAAGTTAGCACACTAATAAAACTTTTAATTCCATTTATTTTATTTGTCCCTCCTAAAAAGTGATCTTTGTGGTCATAGCCAATGAAAACTACAAACTTGAGGAGAATTTATTGAGATTTATAGTTTATTATATATGAGGGAATACATCTAAACCAATTGTTCAAATTTGAATGTTTTGCCAATCTTGATTCTGAAGAGTGATACAAAGTATTTTCACTTGGAAATTTCCTTGTTGTTTAAGATCTTGGCTTATTACAATTTTCTCATTTCTAACCTTTTAAATAAAAATAAATATTAAACAGTATAGAAGAACACTATACTGTGTGTGAAGTCATCTTAGCTTTGTGTAATAAAAACCCAAATTAATAGTTGCTTATGTAAGATAGAAGTTAATTTCTCTCTTGTGTAAACATTTAAAAGTAGATAGATCAAGACAGAGATACTCTATATTCAGGAACCTGGGTTCCTTCTACCTTGTTGTTTCACCATGTAGAAGGTGTTGTACTAATCTATACAGTCCAAGATGATCAGTTATCACATCTACATTGTAGACTCTAGGAGAGGAGGATCAGGAGTGAGGGAGAGAGGTTATGTATATTCATTCCCCTTGAGAATGTGTTCTGAAGGTGGCGCATCCTACCCTCATATCTCATTGGGAAAAACCTAGTCACAGTCACATAGCCACTAATAACTGCAAGATAAGCTGGGAAATGAAGTTCGTACTACAAAGAGTCATATGGCCAGATGAAAATCAAGAGTTCTTTTATTGTAGAAGAAGGGACATGTTCAATTCAAAAATCCACTTGATTAAGAGACAAACAATATTTAGACAAACTAAAATATTAGAAAAATCTCTTCATTGAATTTTATGAAGATTAGCACTCAATGGTATTTATTTGAAATGGGTAATAACAAAACTTGAAAGTGTTCACTAGTGAAGCAGATAAAGATGCTCTGACTGTCAGTGAAGCCAAAGGGGAAGGGATATGGGAGTAAAATGTGATGACATTGTTCCTTTTGTTAAAAGGAAGAAGATGAGAAATTTTTAGGAATTCTAGTATAATAAGAGCTTTTATATTGTGAGGTATACTTTGCATTTGATATATGAGATAGAACTTAAACCCAGGCAAATGTACATTATCTTAATTATTCAATAGAATTGTGGTCATCTATTGTTCCTTTGGCCCATCTTTAGGATATGAGGGAGGATATCAATGATCAGGATGATCCCATCATCCTGCTTTGTGGGATTAGAGAAACAAGAGATTCAACCAACTTCAACCTACCTTTCACTGAGGGGAAGGCTGCAGACATGCAACAGTCTGAGAATGAGAGAACTCCCTGCTGGTGGCTTCAAGTATCACCACTTACAGTCCAATTCTGCACAAGAACATCTACAGAACAACATGCTGCCTCTTGTGTTCTCTATCAAAAACTCCCCTACCTTCAATTCCAGTTTATTTTCAACTTTTATCTAAGCTACAGGTTTCTTTTCAAGCATATTTTGAAATTATATACACTGTTCTTACCATTTGAAAGTTACAAAGAATGCCATACAAATGCCTCAGATATTTTAAAAATAGTTTTAAAAAGTCCAACTTCTGCAGGGTATATTAGGGGTCAAGAGAGGGAAAATTTGAATCTGACCTCCTGGATTTTGATCCTGGCCAGGAACTTGAAACAAATTACTTAAACTCTCAGAGAAAATTTCCTTTCTTTGTTTTCCTTTCATTGATGCATGAATTTATTTCAACACTCCTTGAGCACCTACTGTATGCTATGTATTCTTTTAAGCAGTTGGGCGGTAGGGTATAAAACAAAGTCCCTGCTTTATATAGAGATTTCACTGTAGGTAAGAGGAGACAGCAATGAGTAAATATCTGTAACAGTTGGAGAAGACAACCTCATAGGTTTGTTATAAGGATGAAACAAAGTAAACAACACAAAGTGTTTAGCACAGTCCTTGACATGCAAGCATACTTCTGAATATAAGCTACCATGAGTAGTAGCACATGAATTTTGGAAAAGAATGAATAAAAATTTTTTAGTTTACAATAATAGTCTAAAATGACATGCAGTTTGTATTGCAAGTGTTGGTCCTACTTTCTAATTCTTATTTTGTAAAGAACAAAAAATTACTTAAATCCTGAATTCCAATTCTTAGAATAGCTAATGGGCATAATTCACACTGAATAAAATTTGTACCTTTCCCTGATTTTCTAGTATAAAATACATTTTAAAAATACGCCCATACAGAATTAATAGTGCTAAAATGGTTAAAGAAATGAAAATGAAAAATTAATGTTTCTTGATTATCTGCTAGTGGTCAATCTATATATACTTTCTCTTTCAACCCTCATAACAGTGCATATGTTATCCTGACTTTTACAGAAGAAAAACTGTAACTTGAAAAATTTTGGGTTGATATTAGCTCCAGTAAATATTTGAGACAACCAAGTTTTCAATATACAGGGTCTGATAAGTTCACGAACTCATCCTAGAAAAAGTGCTACATATCTCATTGCTGAATATCACTACAGTCACCTTTGAAGGACTTCCCTTGGGAAGCTATGCACTGACACCAGTGCCTAGTCCATCCATCAAAGCAATTTTGAAGTTCTTTGACTGGAATGACCATCAGAGCTATCTTTGTATTACCCTTGATGTCCTGAATGTCATCAAAATGTCTGCCTTTTGATATTTCCTTTATCCTCGGATAAAGAAAAAAGTCATCGGGGCAGATCAGGTGAGTAGGGAGGGTATTCCAAGACAGTTATTTGTTTACTGGCTAAAAACTCCCTCACAGACAGTGCTGTGTGAGCTGGTGCATTGTCATGATGCGAGAGCTCCTACAGGACCATTTTTGCACACACCTTTCTCATGCCAAGATTTCCAGTTAAGATTTTCCTGTTTCTCTATCAATGTTTATTTGGTCTGCTATACTTCTCACAGTCAGCTGACAATTTTGACATACACGTATTTGACAAATTTTTGTAACGTTTTCATCAGTTCTATTTGTTACTGGCAATCCTGACCTCTCTTCATCAGTGATGCTTTCTCTCCCTTCAGAAAAATGTTTGATCCATTTGTACACTACCATCCATTTTCTTCATGGCATTATCCCCATAAACTTGGACTAACATGGCCCTGATTTTACTTACACTCTTGCCAAGTTTAACAAGAAATGTAATGTGTGTTTGTTGCTCTGATTCAAACTCTGACATTCTCGCGATGGTACACAAAAACATGCAACAGCAGTAATGAACACCATGCAGCAAGACACCACCATGCATCAAAACAAACCCAGCTGTGAGACACTGATATACCATGGTTGTGACACCTTACCAGTTGTTTGTACAATGTGGTCAACATGAACACAGTGGCAAATTTGCAAACTTAATTGCCAGACCATATAGCTTATATTTTTTTAGTTTCCAATTATTGTTTTACAGAAAATTGGCTACATATACTTTTCCTGTAAGAAACAAAGGAATGCAACACAAACATACATGAGAACATAAATAACAGTTTTTATTTCTTAATCATTATTTGTCCTAAAAGAAATCAGGCTTTTTATCAAGAGAGTGGGGAGACTGCCTGCGGAATGGAAAAATATATTTGCCAACTATATATCTGACAAAGGCCTAACATCCAGGAACACAAAAGTACTGGAAAAACAAAACAAAACAAAAAAACAATCCCATTAAAAAGTGGGCAAAAGACATGAATAGACACTTCTCAAAAGAACATATATGGGCAGTAAACAGGCATGTGGAAAAGTGCTCAGTCTCACTAATCATCAGAGAAATGCAAATCAGAACCACATTTAGATACCACCTAATGCCAGTAGAAATGGCCATCATTAATAAAACAAACAACAACAGAGGCTGGCAAGGATGCAGAGATAAAAGAATGCTTCCACACTGCTTGTGGGAATGCAAACCAGTTCAACCTCTATGGAAACCAGTGCGGTGATTTCTGAGAGAAGTAGACATTGACCTTGCATATGACCCAGCAATCCCCCTTCTGGGAATATATCCAGAAGAACTCAAAGCATTCTATAAAAAAGATTCTTGCACACACATGTTTATTGCAGCAATATTCACAATAGGAAAAACATGGAACCAACTGTGCTGCCCATCGAAATTGAACTGTATTTTAAAAATGTGGTACATATACACATTGGAATATTACACAGCCATAAGGAAAGACAAACATATGGAGTTTGCAGCAACTTGGATGGACATAGAGTCAATAATACTCAGTGATCTATCACAGAAACAAACAGAGTACCAATGTTCTCATTCATAAGCTGGACCCTGAACATTTACCATACTACGAAAAGAAAGGGTTTGGCAGTAGCAGAATATTGCCAAGGTGGTGGTGGGAGGGGAATACAACATCAATAAGACGAAGTAGGGACTAAAGGGAGACCCAAACTTTACCTGTATGATGTCCACTTGTATACCTAATCCTGAATTACATCCCATATGTTTAAAATAAAATATTAAAAGGAAAACTACCTGAAAGAGAATAATGCATTGTAATAGTATGTATATTTGATAAAAATATGTACTAAAAATAGAGGTCAGTTTGCAGTTCAATTTTTTCCCAAATTTAGTTTATAAATAAAACACAATAAAAAAAAGAAATCAGGCTTTTTAACTTTTTCAATAAGTTAATTAAATTATGATATCAAAAAGGCATAACACTCTAGTTCAATTAACAATTCTCATAGAAATGCTACCTTTTTTCCCTACTGGACAATGATAACAATGGCACAGATCAGTGGTTCTCAAATTGTGGTTCTCCCAACCAGCATCATTATCATCACCTAGAACTTGTGAGAAATGAAAATTCTTGGTCCGCCCCTATTGAATAAAAAAAAACTCTGAAAGCAGGGCCAGCAAATTGTACTTTAAAATGCCCAAGTAATTATGTACTCTAAAGTTTGAGGGTTACTGGCATGGATAAACAGTGTTACACTAAACAGTGTTACAGATCATTATAATACTATTTTCCCCAAGGCAAAACTCTCTCACTAGCTAACAAAATTCATGTCATGGGTTTCTTTCTGTAAAAAGAGAAAACAAAAACAAGATTTACCTTTAAACCCAAGGTTTCAAGAAATTTCCAACTTTCACCAATTTGAAAGCTGAACTGACAGTGAAACTAGCGCAAACAGTTCAAAGGCAACCAAAGTCCAGTTCCTTTTTTATATTCTTCTGCTTTTGAAAGGGCAGGGAATATATTGCAAAGACCCAAGAACCCGAAAATACAGAAGAGCAAACCAACAGAAAGAGTGAATAGAGAGCCCTCACCAACGTACTTTAGAGGCTTACTTTCCTACCTGGAGGGCCAGAAAGAACAGGTCCTGTTCAATATGTACGAGGCCAGAGAGCGGGATTGGTTTGTTAAGGCTGTCACTGAGATTAGAGCTTCCCGGAGCTCCTGTCCTAACATCAAGTCAATTTCTTGCTAAACTCATTCTCATTTTAAATGGGAAAAAGATTAGACTGTTGAGTGCTTGGGGAAAAATATAAAACTAGCTAGTAGGCAAGCTTTCTTTTTTAAAAAAAATTCTCCCAGCCTTCTGAACTCAAAGATAGCTTAATAAAAGCAATGGAAAAGACTAAAGTCAGAGGAAGAAAAAATAAGATGGTGAGAAAACAGGAAATCCGATTCCCCTTAAAATCAGCATTTGTTAAATATCAGTGAAAGAAAAAGCCTTCAAAGTTCCTTCAGAGGTACCATTGAGACATAGAAAGAGACTAACAAACAATTCAAATAGTATTTGGAGACTTTAACTTCAGAATGATATGGAAAACAAACGAGCTAAGATTGCAAAATATGTCTAAGATTAGAAGTAGCCATCTTCCCGTTAGAAGGATTGTGGGGTTGTATGGAAGGTCGATTTTTAGATATTTTAGGAATCGCCACACTGTTTTCCACAGAGGTTGTACTAGTTTACCTCCGACCAGCAGTGTAGAAGTGTTCCCTTTCCCCCTCATCCTCTCCAGCATCTGTTGTTTTTTGAGTTCTTGATGATGGCCATCCTGATTGGGGTTAGGTAGTACATCAGTGTGGTCTTAATTTGCATTTCTTTGATGACTAGTGAGGCTGAGCATTTTTCATGTATCTGTTGGCTGCTCATATGTCTTCTTTTGAGAAGCATCTAGTCATGTCTTTTGCCCACTTTGTAATGGGGCTGTTTGTTTTTTTCTTTTGGGCACCTTTGAGTTCCTCGTAGATTCTAGATGTTAGGCCTTTGCCAGATATACAGTTGGCAAATATTTTTTCCCAGCTTGTGGGCTGTCTCCTTGCTTTAATATACCTGAAGGAACTCAAATCACTCTATGAAAAAGATACCTGCACACACGTGTCCATTGCAGCATTATTCACAATAGCAAAAACAGAACCAACTGTGCTGCCCATGGAAAGAGTACTGACCAAAAACAGCAAAAAAATGTGGTACATACGCACAATGGACTATTACACAGCCATGAAGAAGGACAAAATTATGAGCTTTGCAGCAACTTGGATGGGCTTAGAGTCTATAATACTGATGTATATATCACAGAAACAAAGAACTGAGTGCCAGATGTTCTCACACATAAGCACACTTTAAACAATTATCATAATACTATAAGAAAGGGATTGGCAGTAGTGGGAAACTGCCAGGGGAGGGGGGCACACCTCATCAACAAGGGTAACTCCATAATGAACATTTGTATACCTAACATTGAATTGTACCCCACATCTTTAAAATTTTTTAAAGTAGCCATTTTTTTTTCACATGTGCGTCTTCCATGGTGCGGAAGCCCTTCTCACTGTTTCATCAGAACTTCCCTAGAGACCTGTTGCATGATGTAACTAGCAGACGGTAAAGAGGAATACATTTAATTTTTATACAAACATAAAAAGTAGTAAATAAAGGGCTCCGGAAAGTTGACTTAGTACCCTATCCTTGTTCACCACAAGCTATGGCTCACACTACAGTTTTGAGAAATGAGGCTAAAGTGAAAGTTTTTGGTGTTACTGATTTACTTGAACAGAGTACTGGTAAATAATTTCCATGAACTAACTGGGAGGAAAGTTCAAAAGGTACTTGAAACTGGTGGGCAAGGTAGGTTTTTAAGCCAAAAATCACAATTTTATCAAAGTATTCAGTTAGTTATCATGACTGGGCATTCAGTGCTAAGATGCAGACAGGAATGCAAGAAGTCTGAGAGAGGAGGCCCTTTAGACTGGGAAATAGAGCTGAGATTCATGAAAGGAAAGTGGGGAGAAGCAGCCTTGAGCAGGGAGCGAGTGTCTCAGACTGTGGAACAGCATGGAGTTAGAATGTGTGCTTGAGGAAAAATATAAAGCTAGCTAGTAGGCAAGGTACTAAAACGTGGAATTCCCCCGTGTTGGGCAGAAGTGGCCAGCCCCTGGTACCCCACCATGTTCAATCATTGTTTGAGGACCATTAGGGAAGATCATAACTTTGGTTCAACAGTTGTAATGTACTCCAAAGACACTGCCAGAGAGGTTGTCAACTATCGGCACTCTTCACAGCCGACAGCAAGTTCTTTCTTGAGGGAGATCCATGCAATGCCCCTCCACTGAGGCCACAGGCCACCCTTGGGCCGTGTGAATCCACTTCATAAACATTCTGGAGCAGCCTCCAGGATTTCAGTGGGTCGCTCTTCCTAATATATTAGTCCTTCTTGCAACTGGTGTTCCTCCTTTCCCCTCTTCACTCTCCATTCTCCTTGCCCTCACTTTTACCTTTACCAGTCTTGATGGTTTTTCAAAAGTGTATATTTCTCAGTTGCTGATGGCTTGGACTTGTTTCAAAATCCCAGGGGCCTGCATTGTGATTCTCCAACTGGGGTTTGCCGTAGACTTTAATGAACATTTTTCCACCACTGACACCACTAAAAAAATCACAGGGCCTGCCTGATCACATGATCCAAGCAGCAGGGCTGCTTGTGCATACAGTGTGAACCTGATACCTATGCTCTGGTATTTCAGCTGAAGCAGTATTTCTAGGTACGGAATGTGTTGTCTCCAGAACCCGAGGAAACTTACCAAGCTTTGAGCTCCTTTCCTTCTTGTAGGGCACACAAGAGGCAACAACTTGTGTTTTTTCACTTTGGAGGAGATGTCCCAGCATATCTCTGACTACTGGGCCTCTAAATACCTTACAGATGTTACAGGCCCCTGAACCCTCAAGGGTTTATTTCCTGTCCTCTGGAGTACCTGTGTCTTACCATGGCTTTCACCATGCTAGCCACATCTTACTCAACCTGTCTGCTCAGCATAATATCACCAATGCAATGGATAAATGTGATGTTCAGGATTATCTGGATGGTTCAGATTACTTAGGACTATATTATTACTGAGTTAACATAGCCCCTGGGGCAAAACTGTGAAAGTATGTTGTTGTCCATATCATATAGATGTGGACTTTTCTATTCCCCTTTCTTGATGAGAATAGAAAGTAACACATCTGCTAGATCAAAGGCTAAATATCATATACGTGAGGTCCTTGCAAGGGTGAAATCCTTTATTCTGAGAGAATGCCCTTAAGTCAATAAACTTTCCCTTATCCAATCTATGCTCTGGCCCCTTTGTAAAGCCCCCTCAAAATCCGGTCCCAGGGGTAGTTTCTCGGAGTCTCATGGTAGATGCTGACTAATCTTTGTAGCAACTTTTGGACATGATTCCTTTCTCTCTTACGAGGCTCAGCACAGATGTGGGCTATACTGAAACTTAATCCTGGTTGTCAACATGATAGCCAGGAGAAGTAGAGGTAAATCTTAAGTGGAAGCCCCTGTTGCCTTGCTGGGGAGAAGTCCCCACAGTGTCTTCTCACATGAGGAGTGTTCCAGCTCTTAATAGGGATGAATGGGCTTCCTACACAGGCTCTGACAGTTGAGAGTGCCTGGGAAGCCAAAGTCTTCAGGGGTATCTACTCAGATGTCCCCATCCAATATGTCAAGCTTCCTGATTTTCCCAACTAGTGCTCTGATCATTAGTCCTGCCTCTGCTGAGCATTCCATCATCTCTGAAGCTCAGTGATTCGAAGTCCTAAAGTGAGTGTTCAGCTTTTTCCCTGTTTCCCACTGCAGTAGATAAGCACTGCTTTGTAAGCTGCCAAAGAGGCATTCTTGACTTCTGAGTTTTCAGTTTGTTAACTGTCTTTAGTTTTTCATTATTCTCTTGCAGGGTTTCAATTCCTTCTAATAAGAGCAAGCCAAATTTATTGTCCTTATATGCATCATTCCCCACTCATCTCCAACTCAGCCCTTTTTAAAGTCCTAAATCATTGTAGCAGCCAGGGTATTCCCTTCCACTGCAACACTGTCCTACGCTACTGCCTGTGAAGGTTTGAGCAATGGGATCTCCACTTTGTGCCAGGGGCTATGTGTGCTCTGTTTACCAAGCACTATGGAGTCCTCATGACTAGATGAATGCTTATGACCCAGGCTTAAAAGCCCATCTAACCATCAGTTTCGGTCCCCCAGGAGAAAGATACTAAGACAGAATTAGAAATGCACAAGGTTTACTGGAAGGATAACAGCTGAGAAAGGTAAAGAAGCAGAATGGACAGGGAGAAGTTTCAGACTGAGATGCAGATCTGAAGGTGTGAAGAGAAAATGGAAGGAAGCAAATTAGGAGAGCCTCAGACTGCCGTGCAGACCTAGCAAAGTCTTGGCCAACCCAATGGGAAGAACCCAATCAGTGACTTCCCTGAGTACAGCACTGGGCAGAGATTGCAGGCCCTAGAACCTCACCACTCTCAGTCATGAGGAGGAAGCGGTCCAGGAAGAGTGTGGCCATAGCTCAAGTGCTATGGTGGATCCTGAAGTCCCTGAATCTGGACACTGGCTGTCAGCTAATTGTGATCTGATTGTCACACTTCCATAGGTGCCGTTAATACTTAATGAACAAATATCTATTTCTTCTCATTTCAGAAAACAGTGGCAGGTTTGACAGGAGACACAGAGGTGAATTATGTGGTTCTTGCAATCCACGGAGCTGACAGTGTAGAAAGGGGAAAAGCCACACACGTCACAAAGAAGTGACCCAGATTCCAAAGTGACAGGGGACATCTGTTGGTTTTGTCTGCTCAGCATCCATTTTCCATGTAATGGAAACTGTAGCTTAGTTTGCCTTTGGGGAGCCACTCCTCTCTCTTCTTGTGGAAATGCCCACCATCCTCTTCACTCATTCCTATCAGCTCCAAGAGAGGTCATGGGAGGCAGGACTTTTGTTGGAAATACCCTCTTTTTCCCACAGGTTGTAAAGATGAGGTAAGCCTGGAGTTACCAGCGAATGCCACATGGACAGAGACTGCCTGAGAAAGAAGTAAAGTCAAAGTATAGCAGAGATGAGGCAAAGAACATAAAAAACTGGACTCTGAAGACACATTTGGAGCCTTTGATCCTTCCAGACTTCAAAATCTCGATCTACTTCTAGACTTTTTGGTTATGTGAACCAATAAAATGTCTTTTTAGCTCAAGGCTGTTTGAGATGGGTTTACTTTCAACTAGAAGATACAATACAAAAGTGGTAAAGAAAGGGCTGAGTGTGGAACGGTGGTATTTTATTAGGCATAATCCTCTTTAATATGAACCCAGAGAATAATCACTTAACATTAGAATGAGAAAAGATCTTATACATCCTCTAGTTCCTGTCCAGTCTCTTTAACTGAGAGTCAGTGAAGACTGAGTGACCTGTCTAAGGTCACAAATCCACTTGGTAGCAAATCACATTTTGATTCTATATCTGCAGGTTTTTAGGTCACAGTTATTTATTTTATCTATATCTATCTATCTATCTATCTATCTATCTATCTATCTATATATATATATATATATATATATATATATATATCATCTATCTATTTTTTAAGTCAGGGTCTCACTCTGCTACCCAGGTGGAGTGCTATGGCACAATCATGGCTCACAGCAGCCTTGACCTCCTGGGTTCAAGTGATCCTTCCACCTGGTTAGTTTTTCTTTTCTTTTCTTTTCTTTTCTTTTCTTTTTGTAGAGATGAGGCTTGCTTTTGTTGCCCAAGCTGGTCTCAAACTCCTGACCTCAAGTGATCCTCCTGCCTAAATCTTCTAAAGTGCTGGGATTACAGGCACAAGCCACTGTGCCTGGCTCACAATAATTTTCACTGTAACACTTTATGTCCCTTGAGAGAAAGGGAGATTACACAATGTTTAAATTCACAGAACTCGAAACAGAAAATAAATTAATTTATAAACAATAGCAGTCAGCTAATGCTAATTTAGTATTTAACGCCAGCAATCCTGGATAATGTGGTTACTGAAGGATAGTTACTAACGTTGGATTCATATATAATTTAGCATCACTTAAGTAAGAACAAAATCAAAATACGTACTTTTGAACAATGTGTGAAAAATGTTTAATCCATATTAATTTTTCTTTTTGCAACTTGCCAGAAAATGTTTCTTCCCTTTGTTCAGATATTTTTATTCTTTGGAACTTATTTGTGAAATCTGGATGTTGTAAGAGTAAACATTTTTTAAAAAATCAAAATTAACTTTTTCTAGTATATTTTTATTTGCTTAATTAGTGCACATAACTTCAAGGAAACTTTTCAGTCTTGACATCATCTTGTTTTTATAATGTATTCTTATGGCAGTATTTTTTTAAAATCAGCATTCCTAGATTTTAAAGGTCAAATTAAAAGCTCAATTTGAGTGATGACTGTGTCCACATAAAATACCTTAAGGAAAAGGTGAAGAATTTATACATTTATAAGTAATTGATTCCTTTATAATTTTTTATTTTCTAGAAAAGGGCTTATGAATCATTTGGGGCTTTATAGTTCAGAGAAGATTTATTTGTAGGTTTTCATTTGTTTTACCTAGGCATTCCATTTATAATATTCTTTTTAATTTTAAAATTTATGTGGATTTTTTTCATATGCCAGATTTTGGGGATATCTTCTGGATTTTTCTCAAAGCAGCATTGTAATCAATCATATGCTCACTCTTACAAAATAAGCTTAGTCCATCAGATTTACACAGTGTGAAAATGAATCAGAGGAGCAGACCAAGACTGAGAGCGTATTCCTTTAAACACACTTCATTTAGCAACTCTCTGGGCTTCTACTTTTTAAAATGAATCCAGGCTGGGCATGGTGTCTCGTGCCTATAATCCCAGCACTTTGGGAAGCTGAGGCAAGAGGATTGCTTGAGCCCAGGAATCCAAGATCAGTCTGGGCAAAACAGCAAGACTTCATCTCTGCAACAAATCAAAACATTAGCTGGGAGTGATGGCACATGCCTGTAGTCCCAGCTACTCAAGAGGCTGAGGCAGAAGGGCCACCAGAGCCCAGGAGATTGAGTCTGTGGTGAGTCACTGCATTCTAGTCTGGGTGACAGAGCAAGACCCATCTCAAAATACATATATACATACATACATATATGTATAAAATAAAACAAAAATGAATCTGATTTTAGGAAATCTGTCTATAATCTTCAATTCATAGCCCATTGTTCATTCTCACAACATCCCAGGCAAATCTTCATATTCATGACATCATAATTGCAAATAGATGGAACTTAAAGTGTATACAAAAGTGCTATCATTGCAAATACCTGGTTAAAAACTTGAGAAGAAAAGCAAAAAACAAAACTTTTGAGCATATTATTAAGAAATGAGGAAAGCAGCATCTTCATATTTCACTATTAAGAATGACTTGTTTGCCACTTCAGATTCAGTAATATTATTTTATACATTCAAGAAATATTCACTAAACACCTATATTCAACACAGAAGCTATGAAGGTGAATAGACCTAATCCTGACTCTTGAGGAATTCAAAAAAGCAGGGAAGCCAGACATACATGCAAACAACTAGGAGGCCATGTGAGAAATGTGGCAGCATGACTTTGTGATGACTGATGTGAAAACAGATAAGAAGGTGAGTGTGACTTGGGCAGTTGGAAGGGAGGACAGAAGACGCCTCCATAGAGGAGCAGATCAGTAGGAATTTAACAGGTGCGGAAGGAGAGGGCATTCTATTATGCTGATGCATACATTCGTAGAGTTTTTCACTGTTCTAAACCGTCTTCATCAAAGCCTGATGGTCTTCCTGAATGTGGAGAATCACTCAGGTCAAAGTGGCCCTCTTTGAAACAATAAAACCATTTTCTTGCCATGTTTTCCCTGATGGCATTCTCCCCATACATGGCACAAATGTTTCAAGTCACCCCCACTACCTTTACTCCTCTGTCAAACTCAATAGAAAAATTTGTCAGGAATGTTCTTTTTTTTTTTTTCAGTTGATGAGCCATCTTCTTTAGCCCACAAATAGCACTAACATTCTTCAAATCTGCAAATTGCAAGGCATATTCACCAGTGCACATTGTCATTCCAAATGACAAATGATAAACCCCCAACACAGCGGCCTTGTTATGCCAAACACAAACGCCACGAACTTATGCATCAACCTAACAGATCAGCAGCTCCTCTCCTCGTGGGTGAGTCTCATGCAGGAAATGGAGCACCATTAGAGAGCAGACTGGGTTTGTGGTGGGACACGAAGGCAAAGCAGCAAAGCAAAATGGGCAACAGGAAATTAAACTCAGATTTGCATAGTAGGCAGGAGTCATATTTTAAAGACAAGCCAGGTCATGGAATTTGGATGTTATCTCCCATACATCTGTTAACCGAAAGTCATGCACAAGAATATTCATGTCAACATTATTTACATAAGCCCCAAATTGGAAATTTCCCAAAAGCCCATTGACAGTACAATGGGTAAATAAATCAAGGCATATTCACAATAGAACGAGAAAGCTAGGAACATAACCACACACAGCATGGCTAAATCACACCAACACCACATTGAGCAAAAGAAGTCACACACAAAAAGATCACATACATAATGTTTTAATTTATATATTTTCACAACAGACAAAATTACATTATACTGTTAGGAGATAGAAAGCAGTTGCTTTCAAAATGAAAGAATGAGTAGAATCAGGAGTGCTGATAATATTCGGTTTCTTGATCTGGGTGCTGATTATATCAGTATAGTTTGTAAAAAGTCATGGCGTTCTTTACCTACAGTGTTTTGCATGTATATGATACTTCAATAAAAGTTTTTAAAAATCTTCCCAGTGTCTAACACATGATTAGCATTCTTTATGAGTAAATATTTCTAGTTATATCTATGTTTTGACCTTCTAGGCATCCATCTACTTTTCGAATTAGATCAGTCTTTTCTGTACAATAAATGGTTTGTTATAATGTGGAAAATCATCCAGGTTTTTCCCTACTGGTTGTGATTTGGCAAAGCTTCCTAGTGGACAAGTGCTGAACTTGTCACTTGGGACACCATACAGCGATTCCAGGGAACTATTTAAAAACACCCATCTTGGAGCCTTGCATGTGAAACTTGCTTAATAAATACCAGCTAAAGGACTATGAAAACATAAATACCATAATCAATTAATTAGCAAGTAAATCATTTTTTAAGAGTTTATTTTAAAACACCAGATAAACACACCTTGCTCTCTGATCCCCTTGCATGCTGTATTCTGTTTTCACCATAATTTATTACATTATAGAAAATTAATGTTGATTCTATGCTTTCTAATTATTGTAACCTGGTGGAAGTATGTCCTATTGATTAGATTAGCATGCTAAAAATAACACAGTTTTATTAATTAAAACACTGAGGCTGGAAACCCAATACTTAAAATTAGAGTTTTTAAAAAATTTAACGCTGGCAGAGGTTGAAAGCCATAAAAACAAGGAGGAAAATGTTGAAAAAATTATTTTAAATTCTGGATATTTGTGATGATATAAAAACAATCCTCCAGGGTTTTAAGTGATTTTTTCTGACATATTTAACATGTTTTGTTTTAATGTTATTTTGTGTAAAATTAAAGAACTAAGATTGAAAGCTATTTTTTGTCAAGATGGAAAGAATACTGAAAATTTGTTAAGTGAATTAAGATCTGTAAATTGAATATACTTACCTAAATCTTCTAATTCTTTATCCAATTTTCTTTGTCCATATTAAAAGTTTAAAAAGACTCTAGGTTTGAAATTTCACATGATTTCTTTCTTTGCACTGCTTTATATTTAAGAGCCATCTTTAAGTCAGGGAACCCTTCCGAAAATCATCATTTTAAGGTTCTTGCAGGAGATAAGTAACTTAACCACAATATATCCAATAAGAGTTGAAGGAAACATTCTGTCATGGATCTGTCCTCATGTTTAGTTGCCAGTGAACCGGGTGGGGACATTTTCAGTACTTCGGGTTTATGGGTACCTGGGTATGACTTTATATTTAAATTTGAAGAAACCCTTTGGGTGTCTGCTTCTAACTGGCTTCTAACTTTGTCTTGGTGAGGACATTCCAGTGTTATTTGTCTATGCATTTACTTCTTCCCCTCCCCCTTTCTCTTCATTTTCCCCACCGTCAGAGTTCTTAAGGAGTATTACTGTTTCAAGTCTTTATTTCTCACCAGTGTCACCTAAGTAGGATTTGCAAAATAAATACCACCCTTCACCAGTACCCTACCACTGTTTGACAGAAAAATACTAATTAAAAGAAGGAACAAGATTAATGTAAAAAATACAACTCTTAGAAAAACAACCATTAATTTTCAGCGTTAGAGAACATGTGGAGGAATGCAAGTCTTAGTAAATAGGAAACTGCAGTGCTAAAGAAAGTGAACAGCAGTTTAAAGTTTCAAGTCAAATAGCCACCAGTATCAGAAAGTAATGGCAAAATAAAGGTTAACAAAGGAGTTGACAGATATGCTGATTTAAAAAAGATCTTAAAAATGAGCTTCCCTTGAACATTAAATGGAAAAATCCAGAGTCAGGATTGTCAACTGTTTACAAAGAAAAGATTATTCAGAAGAACTACATGACTTAAACAAAAACATCTTTCACATTCTTCTGAGAAGATTGGTAGATAATATGAAATTTAAACTAACATTTGGACTTTGTCCATTTTGTGCACAGTAAAGAAATTTTTGGCTTACTATTTAAAATATTTTCATATCAGTTTATCATTCCAAAATATAGTAAAAACACACTTCTGCAGTTGTATTCTGTGGTATAAAGGAAAAAAACTATCAAAAACAGAGGCCACTTTATCTTATATAGAAATAAATAACAATTCCGTATCCATTTTACACTTATTTGCACCCTCTAATGTATGCAAAATCAATCTTAAGAAACTCTTTGTAAGAGCAAAATCATGATGCAAACTTAGACAAGTTACTTAACCTCCTCTTCCTCAATTATGCTTTAGTTTCTCAATCTAAAAATGGAGAAAACAGAAGTACCTACTACCTTGGGTTATTGTGAGAATTTAATGAGTATTTACTTAGTGTAAATACTAAGTAATTACTTAGTACAGTGTATGCCCATAGTGTCAAAAATGAAGAGAAAAAAAAACATAACAATAAAGCATTGAGATGATACTGTTTATAAAACAGTAAAACCGGCTATTAAAACATTTGTAACTGTTGGGAAAAAATGAAAAAAGAACATATGACAGACCATATGAAGCTTGCAAAGCCTAAAATGTTTACTATTTGGCCCTTTACAAAGGTATTTACCCTCACTTTTAAAGATCATCTTGACTATAAAAGATATGCTTAGTAAGTGAATAGTATATATGGAATGCTATCAATATTTAGATTTTCTATGGGATTACAAAGCATTTACTAAGATTAAAAATTGATTATATAACCAAATTACAATTTCTTGTATAAGTACAAATGTTACCAAAATATTTATCAAAGGAAATTCTGAGGTATGCCTCACATCCAATGCCAGCAAATTGTTAGTCAGTGTTTTGTTTTGTTTTGTTTTATGTTGAAACCTGGCCTGTGAACATAATCACCAGGAGCTAGCAGAGATGCAGATGCTTCAAGGATGTTATTTTCTTTTTTTCCTTTTTTTTTTTTTTTTTTGAGTTGGCGTCTCACTGTCGCCCAGACTGGAGTGCAGTGGCCGCTCCTGGCTACTGCAGCCTTGACCGGCTGGGCTCCGGCGATCCTTCCGCCTCAGCCTTCCGAGTAGCTGGAACTACAGGCACACACTACCACGCCCGGCTAATTTTTTTTTTTTTAATTGTAGAGATGAGGCCTCAGCTGCCCAGGCGGGTCTCGAACCCACGGGCTCAGGCAATCCACTCACCTCAGCCTCCCAAAGGCGCGGGATTATAGGCTGAGCCACCGAGCCCGACTAGGGATGTTATTTTCAAATTAACCTCACTCAGGGCTCAGGGCTGCACAACTTCAGGGGGCGTCAGCCACATTGTACTTCTGAGCATGAGTAACACTTAGGGGTTGTCTTTTGAGCAAAAGACTTAATGAGGAACAAAGCCCCCTGAGTTGTGCAACACAGTGGTATTGACCTCAGCTCCTTTTCAAATGAATTAAGTTGGTAAATGAGGAAAATAATTTAGGCAGTGTATTTTTATTTTAACAAACTATTTGACAAACTCAGCCTTGAAATCTTACCAAGAAAGAGGCTGGGCATGGTGGCTCATGCCTATAACTCCAGCACTTTGGGCAGCATTGTTGAAGCATATGATATGGGTGTTACAGAGAAGATTCTTCCATGAAGCTAGAACTTAGGCTGGATCAATGTTTATCAGATTCTTATTTATTTTTGAGACAGGGGTCTTTCTCTGTCACCCAGGCTAGAGTACAAGTGACACAATCATTGCTCACTGTCTTGAACCCCTGGGCTCAAGCAATCCTCCTGCTTCAGCCTTCTGAATAGCTAGGATTATAGTCTCATACTGCCAGACCTGGCTGATTTAAAAAAAAAAAATTGGAGATGGGATCTTGCTCTCTTGTGTAGGCTGGTCTCGAACTCCTGGTCTCGAGAGATCTTCCTACCTCAGCCTTCTGAGTAGCTGAGACTACAGGTGTGAGCCACCGTGCCATGCTCTCAAATTTATTTTTAAAAGAAAAGAGATTTGCAGTGTTGTTTGCTTAAATTATTTTTACTCTTCTGATTCTTAAAATCCATAAAGATAAAATGTGTGCGCTAAACTCTGATCTTTTAGTTCTGATTTATATGAATCCAAGCAAATATTTTAATTACATTTCAAAATTATTACTGTCAAACAGCTCCATGAAAATGTTTTAAAAAGTCAAATCTGCTGGGCGTGGTAGCTCATGCCTGTAATCCTAGCACTTTGGAAGGCGGAGGTGAGAAGATTGTCTGAGTCCAGGGGTTCGAGACCAGCCTGGGCAACTTGGCGAGCCCTCACTTCTACAATAAAATTTAAAAAATCAGCCAGGTGTGGTGGTGCACTCCTGTAGTTCCAGCTACTTGTAAGGCTGAGGCAGAAGGATCAACTGAGCCCAGTGGGCTGAGGCTGTGGTGGCCGTGAGTGTGCCACTGCACTCCAGGTTGGGTGATAGAGTAAGACTCCAACTAAAAAAAAGAGGCAAATCTTTAGGTTTCATTATCTAAGTGTTCTGAGTGAACACTTAAGCACTGTGCTTGGCTGAAACTGTAAATTTAGGGATGATTCCCATGGTCTGAGATTGCCACAAAGCTAGGTCATTCACAGCTAACATTCAGAGAACAAGATGAGCCTGATCATGCCATTCATTCCAATTTTGAATTCCGAAGCACTGGTTTATACTATTTGAGATTCAGCTGCACATATGTAGGTTTCTCTTTCAAATGAAAAGCTCTGACTCATTGAAATGAAGTAAAAAGATATTTATAGTAAGTGCTTAATAAGTGGCCACCATTATTGGAATGATAAAAGATGTGTAAGATAAAGTCTTTCCTCCTAAGGAGAAGATTCCCTCATTACAGACAAGTCTCAAAAACAAGAAATAATCAACGAATAATAAAAATAGTACAAAATCACATATACTCCAGACTACATATACAATAGACTTGTGGAGAAGGAAAAGATGAACACGAGCTGATGTAATTTGTGGAGAATGAATAGAGTGTGGATAATCCAAAAGAATAGGGGAGATACTCCAAGTAATGCATACAAAATGTGCTAAGAAACTCCTTCCTCCTTTAGGGAGAAGTGTGAACATGTGTGGCCATGTGAGGAGCTGGGTCATTGAGGTCCTGAGCACTACATAAGGTTGGATGCTTGAGCATTGCTGTGATCATTGATGAGGGAAATGATATGGAGCAGTGAGTGTGAGAGCATCTCGAAGACCAGCAAGGAGGCTAGACCTGTGACCCAGATGGAGCATAAGAAAGTCTCCTCCAGGAGGGGACAGAGAGGAAAATATGGTGTATCCCAACAAGTGAATGCATTGCAGTCGACCACAGATTGGTGTAGCATGATGGTGTCAAATCCTGGAGAAATGCAGTTTAAAGTGTAAGGAACTGAACATGCTAGTGTGCTGACAGATACAGGTGAATAACAAGCTCAGATTAGAGCCCGCTGCATTTCATTTGGTGTCATAGCCTTAAAGGGCAGAATTCACCCCATAGGGAGATGGGGTCATTTTTCCTCAGAGACAGAAGCAAAGGGAGAGTTTGGGTTAGGCTACAAACTTTGAGATGAAAATAAGAGAAGTTCATGGGGCTTTTGTTGTAATGTCTGTTTTTTCAGTGAAGTAGGAAGGAAGGATATCTACTGGGAATGAGTACATAAGATTAGGAGTCGAAATGTGGGAAACGTGGAAAAGGCAAGCATGAAATGCACTAGTCTAGGGATTCAAAAACACATAAAGTACGGTTGTTATTCAAGCAGAGATGAAAGAGTGTAAATTTATAGCTGAGGCTGGTATCCTAGTTTTGAGAACTTCTCCTCGGCAACCTTTGATCATAACCAAGGATACAGAACCAGGAAAGTAGAGAGTAGGGAAAAAAGGTATAGGATTTCAAGTTGATATCTCATGTATCATTGACATTTCATTTCAAGAAGTTGTCCATTTCACAAAGTCCAACCTAGGTATGGAAGCAAACCAGATCAACGCTGCTAGGACATGGGCTGGGAAGCAGGGAAGCATCAGAGGGCACAGCAGAATGAAGTGATAAACGGAGGGGATGAGAAAGGGATTAGGTTGTGTATCAAAACCATCATCATCATAATAATAATAATAAATTTCTGTGATCGAGATTTATAAGTGTAGAAGTCCTAGATGACTGTGTTGCCACAGGTGTGGCTGTGCTGGGGTCACTGAAGTTGGTTGATGATTGGGAAGACAAGGCGTCATGAGGCCAGGGAGTTCCATGGTCATCACCATGTGTACTGAAGCCATGGATAATGCTGACAGAGCACAGGTTGAAGAAAGTGGAGGAGTTAGTGCTATCATCACTGAGGAGATTGGAACAACATCTTGGGAGCTGGAAGCTGAGGTGGTGAAGAGAGTGGATTGGGGAGAGGGCATTGATTCCAGAAGAGGGTTGTTGACTTGGTAAAGTTAATAGAATAACGGGCAGGGTGCAGCAATGGTTGAGGGATTGGTTGCCCCTTGTAAAGAACACTTCATGTGGCTCTCTCCATGTCTTATTGAGCCACTGTTTACTTCAGGAATTGCTGCAGCAATCCCTTCACATAAAAGTGACCTGAAAGCATCTCAGCTCAGCTACACCACCCAGCTCTGGTCTTGTGCCTAGAGTTTTTCTAACAGTGTGGTGTGGCACTCACTTATGTGCAATCTAAAATAGGGAGTTAAGACTGAGTGGTATAACACTTGGCCAACACTTTGCTGGTGGTTAAATGCTTACATCCCTTGAGCAAAAAATTCTGAGATGCTTTCCATGATATTCCTCAGAGTATCCCAGATGAATTGCTCTCCAGTTGTCCATTGCAGTGGTCAGTTTGATAACACATCTCTATATTGGCTTTCCCTCCTTCCTTGGTTCACTCTCCCAGTTTCCCACCCTGTTCTCTGGCATCACATCTCAAAATACACTACCAGAATGCAGGACCTTATTTCAGATCTGCTTACTTGGAGGAAACCAAGATCCTTATCTGTATATGGAAGCCACTGAGTGAATAATAAGGAAGGGTTCACGGTCAAGTAAAAGCCAAGTTTCAGTTAAGTAGAGGAGGAAGGAGCCCTGAAAGACGAAGAGGAGTTTTTAGAGAACACAAATTTCAAAAGCCTCCTCTTGGAATGGGTGGCAGGTCAGAGCAAGACCAGGGCTGATAGCGATGAAAGCATGAGAGGAAAAAGAGAAAGGTTAAATATGAATCATATATGTTAAGTAAGTTCCTCTATATCAGCAAATAAGTATACTCATAGCCATGAGGGGCACGTTTTAGACAGTTGTATTTATTGCTGTAGCTCTGTATTTGCCTTCATCTTTATTTGTTCCACCCAAGGCAGAACATCAGACAGTCTAGCCTTGCTGCATGGCTCTATTTGGTGCCAATATGCTGATGTCATCTTGTATTGAGCCCTTAACATCACTTCAAGTCACATTCCTGTCTTTTGTCTTTTTCTTCATGCCTAATTTACCATAGTTTCATTTAATTTGCTTTTCTCTAAGTAGAATACATGGTCAATTCACCTAAGAGAAAGTGTCAAGGAACAACACATAGGTATACACAATAACACCATAAAGTATCTATTGGGGAAATTTGAGAAAAAATACATTTAATTAATTATATAATTATTTTTGTCAGGCAATTCTTAATTATAATTATATAATTTTTTGTGTATTTTTTAAAAAGCATACAATTCTGACAGAGCACAAGATTCCTGTGGAAATTTTTGTCAAATCATCACCAAACTTTACCATATTTCTTGAACTTTTAAAATTCGAACCAATAAATCATCAATTATTTTGAGTCCTATTTATCCTTACCTGCAGTTTGCTATTTTTAGACATTTTGGTCTAAAATTTTAAGTTATAAGAGTCCTTGGTAATGAATTAGAACAGAGAAAAGATGTCTGCTGTTACTTCCTGAACCTGCTGATTCACAAGCCATGGGTACACACTGGTCCTGCCAAACCCATATCAAGCCACAGACCTAGGAGAGGAGTCCTACATGATTAACATAGAACTGAACCTTGAATTGTTATTGCTTAAAAAGAATTCACCAAGGAGACACATTTGGTTTGGAATCATAGAAAACTGAGCTCAAATGAGACCTTTTGGGTCATGGGTTCCCCACTTCCTGTCGGTCTTTCATGCAACTGTTTTTTCTCTCATGTACTGCTCACCCTGGTCCTACATTTCTTCATGGATGACCCTTTCTGGAATTTTTCCGTAGTATAATATTACTGATTAAACTGTTTTTTATATTTTTAGTCTCTTGTCCATAGAGAAACTAGTTTTGATTACTCAATTCTACCACACTCCTTCTCTTACCTGCCCACACTAATGCACGTCGGAATTAACTCATAGTCATGGCTCAATTAGCACACACAGCTTTTACAACTCATCATCTTTATTTGGCATCTTTTAATTATTACAATTTGTCTTTAAATCCCTCCTACTTTACCTCTCACCTCTCATTGACGAGGTTTTAGCAGGCATTCTTGTCTTAAATATAACTCATCACTCCACCATCATAGTTAGTGGTGTCAGTTGAAGTTATGGATTTCAAAGCACAATATAACAAAGTGTAGTCCAAACCAGCTGACTCTAATCCATAGAAACAGTTTTGTCAAATGTTCTTCCTCCTTTCTTGAACAGTCAACCTCACCAAAAGTTATTTGGTCATATGATAATGATCAAGATTAAAATATATTTATTAAGTATGTCTTAGCAGATTCTTATCAAGTCCCTTATAGAACAAATGAGTTCAGTACTGTCACTAGGAGGTTGAAATCTAAGATTGTTCATATGTACACCTAGTTGGAGAAAAATAGCATTTTACTATCAATTATTTATGTGAAACGTGTAATGCAGTAGAATTGTTTTCCATGAGCAAAATACCAATTTTTTTATTAGCAGGATAGACTCTCCCCTACTCGACAGTTAATTCATGGCACCTAGTTGGAACCGTTCAAGCCTCACACTTCCAAAACCACACAAATATAAGCTTACACACAGTCTCACACATATACTCACTCATTTAGAGGATGGGGGGGGAGGCATTGGATTCCAGCACGGCCATTTAGAGCATTCTACCCTCTGGCCACAGAAACTATCTTTGGGATTGGAATGTGATACAACTCAACCCAGTGGGACTCTGTCATGGGATTTTTGTCTTTCCAATGAAGTTCTGAGAAGATAGCATGCAAACATAGAATTATTGGTGGCCATCTCGCCACTTAGAAAGAGTCATCCTGGAGGGAGCAACATAGAGGAAAACAAATCCAAAGACGGGGAGAGAAATCAAGACCTGATGACATCCTTTGAAAGTTAGCAGATGATTATATTTTACCGTAGTCAGTTCAACCCCATGTTTTCCAGTTATATGAGTCAATATATATATATATCTGTTTTTGTTTAAACTGGCTTGATTTGGATTCCAGTCACTTGCAACTGAAAGAATCCTTACTAATATATGTAGTTTTCCAAATAATAAGTTTTACCAGTCTTTTGCATTACATCTTTTGGATTCTAAAACTTCTATATCCTACTTGCTTCAGAATTACCTGATAGCTATATCCCACTTGCCTCAGAATTACTGGTATGCTTACAAAATGCAAATTTTTAAGCTGTACCCAAATTTCTTAATCAGAATCTACATAGGGAGGCTCAGGAACCTCACATTTAACAAGCTGCCTCTAATGATTTTACGCACATTAAATTTTGAAAACTACTACTCAAGTCATGACTTTGTATCAACTCAGATCAAGTAGTTGTTATCAAATTAACCTGTGAGTTCAGTCAAACAGCAATTCTTTTCAAATAATTGATCATCAGCTTTTTAAATGTCAGCATTGATGTAGATAGAAACCAAAGTAAATACTTAAGGGCACATGTGAAGGAACTGCAATGGGACTTACATGTTTAAATAACTGCAGAAGTTCATGATCACATTCTACCTAGAATCTAAGTAGCCTTGAAAGGAAACAGACCTCTACCAGGTACGAGGCTCAGGAACACTGGCAGATTAGGTAGGAGGGAAAAGTTAAGTTTACCTTTAAAAGGTGTTAGAATCAAGGCAGACCACAGTAAGACATATGACTCTGTTGTGTCTTTGTTCTTTCATACGTTGAATGAACTTTACACTCCTTCAATATGGCATTAATTTCCCCACACATGAATAATCCCTTATTTCACAAAGAGCAACAGTACAAGAAAATATTCTTCATTTGTAGACACTGGACTCCCTCTACTTCTCTGAACCTTTCTATTACATTTAAATACAGATGTGTTTAATTAGGTAAGGTTTTGGACCAGACATCCTGAAACTCAAGGAATTCACTTCCAATATGTGAAGGAAAATCAACATGAATCTGTCAAAGAGCCAATAGATAAATATACTATGATATATACTGAACAAAAAAAGAAGGGAAAGAAATACTGATACACTTAACTATACTAATGAATCTAAAAAACATTAGGCTAAGTGAAAGAATTCAAACTCAAAAAAGCGCATATGTGAAATTCTAGAAAAGACCAAATGACAATGAGAAAGAGCACATCAGTGGTTACTGGAGGCTGGAAGTCAGGAAAAGGCTTCTACTACAAAGAGGCATAGGGAACGTTTTAGGGTGATAAAATTGTTCTATATGTTGATTGTGAAGGAGGTTATATGACTGTATGTAGTTACCATAATGTATCAAATTATACAACTCGAATGAGTCAATTGTATGTAAATTATATCTCATTAAAACTATTATTAAAAAGTTTAGATAGGGTGGGAATAGATTTTTATCAGAGCAGGAGAAGCAGGACATAAAGAAAAGTTCTAGGGAGATAACGGCTGTAGTCTGGGGATAGGCCTAGTGCTTGGAGATACAGGCAGGTTCCAGCAGAGGAAGAACTTTGGAGATTTTTTTTTTTTTTTTTTAAGCAGGATTTATTGAGAGGATAGTAAAGTTCCCACAGTGGGAGGGGACCTGAAGCTGTTGCCCAGAACTGTGGAGATTTAATGGAGAAGAGGGGGAAACTCTTTTCCTAGGCAGCTTCCTCACTCTGCCTTTCTCTGTTGCCTGTTGGCTTTAGTGCCACAGAGATCAGAACCAGAGGAGGCCCAAAGCTCTACCTGAAGGTGTTTTAGACCTTTGGAATTTGATCACTGACAGGAACATAGGGACAGAGGCAGAATGAACCAGAAAGGGCTGAAGTAGATTAAAGTAAAACCCACAGTGGCATCACGTTGTGGGCATGTGTGGTATGTAGCTAGGAGATGGACCAGGAGAGAAGAGGACACTTCCTAGGCTAAAGGACATTTATCTAGAAACGAATAATCTCTCTTGTAGGCTAGTCCCCTTGGAAGTATTCTAATGATGTCAATAGATTCTTTGACCTAGAAGCACGTTCCAAGTCACTTACAAGTGAGAAATTAAAGAATGCTAGTAAACAATCATTGAATTAGAAAGTTACTCTCTTGGGGGGGGAATAGCTTTGTAAAAGATAGGGAATATTGTTTCTGAAAAATTCAGGACGTTTAGCAAGCAACCTTGTTTACAGCGGCTTAACTCCAGACCTTTCCAATGAGAATGAAAGCTTTTTTTTTTTTTTTTGAGAGTTCTTTCCCATAAATATCCTGATCGCATGCTGAGAGAACAAATGAGAACAGTTGAATTCTGTTCATTTCATGAACCCCTTAAAAATAATGGGGGGCACCCATCAGTAGTGTTTTATGAGTTAGAGAATAGTTCTGAGCTGCCAAGTGGGATAACTTTTTATTTATACCCTACTTTTCTTATTCACACATTTGCTGTCATAAGCAAATGAAATTTGGCTTTTAAAAAAAGTGGTAACTCATGTAAAAAACAATTAGAGGGATTATTAAAAATCCATAAATCATATTAAATTTATAAAAAGCTCTTAGTGCCAATAAATAAGTCATGTCCTTATCTAGACACATTCAAACTGGGCATCCATAAAAAAAAGCACAAGGAAATGAAAAGTTCAAATGGAAGAAGAATCACTAGATGAATTACTTCATCCTAAATGTTGCAATTGGCTTCTTTTACAGGAACAATTTTTTTTTCCAGAGGTGATAAACGCAGAACCTCATCAATCTAGCTCTTTACCCTTGGCGGATACTTGTCTTTTATATGCATATATTTTTTTTCTCTTTGGCTCCAGTCACAAAACAGAGTATCATTGTGATCCAGGATTTGTTTGAAGAGATTTCATCTGGAAGGAAGTCAAGCAGGGCACTAGCAGGGGAGCTTTTACAGATTATGACCTGTAATCTGGTTAATACTCTGAAGCACAAAGATCCAAATGTTGGGATAAGCCTACTTTATATGTGGCCATGTGCCCCACCTCTCCCAGCCCCTAGGAAGTCATCCCAGAAACTGAGAAGAACCCAGCTTGTGCATGCTGGCAGACTAAAAGGAAAGATAATATAGATAAAATGACATATATTCCAAATCTAGCATAGGATGATGATCTAATAATAGGATACACTTATTCTGCTTTTACTGCCATAGGAATCAATTTTCTTTTTAGTTTAAAGACTTTACACCATTTCTATGGTCCTTGATAGAGAGGGAGTTGGGATTGAGGGCAAGGCTTTATTTCCATTCAGATATTTGGGCAATCCTTCAAGTTTTATTTTTTTTTACTAAAAGGTTATATAAAACCAATGTTTAACTTTTTACATATCCATTTGGAGACCAGTAAATTTTAATTCATTCTCTTTTAAGAACCATCTGCTGAAAGTAAATCTCTATAACATCTAAGTTAAATTGTGAATACGTTTTCCTTTATTTAAACACGAAGAAGTTTCTAGAAGATACTAAATAATATAATGTTTTCAACTTAAAATTAAAGATTAAAGTTTATTTCCCAAATCAAAAATTTTTAGGTTGTTTATCTTAAAAATAGTTTGTTAGTGGCCTTTTAAAGTCCTAAGACATTATTTCCATTTTGAAAATAATAACTGTACGTAAGGGACTAAATCTCCAAAACTTTGCTTTTGCGCAGATCAATCTTTCAACAGGTTCACTTGCATACCCGTGCCCTGTGAGCATGAGGACTAGGCATCCTAATGGTAATTCTTCAAGAAATAAATACTTAACAGCATATGCAGAAAAAGTAATCAAAGGAAGCAGACTCTAAATCCCTAACTCCCTTAGGCACTAGCCCTGTGTCTCCAGAAATGTGTGGGGAGTAACTCATTTGGGGGAAAATTTTATCTTACAAACATAATAAGAGAGTCACTGGGCCTCGAAAATATTTATCCATATGCTCTTTGAAGGAGTCACTGTACTCTGAATGTATTCCCTCCAATGTTGATGCCATTGAGGCAGGGAGACATGTGAGAAGTTGGGGTTCTTGTTGCTACTGGAGCAAGATTAGAGTTTCTGATTCACTATGGGTGAAGCTTCTGCAGACTAGTTGGGGAACTGAGTTACATTTCTGAAAACATTGCCTGGAAATCCATTATATATAAATTTTATAAACCGACACATACTAACTCTCAGAGCAAACCTACTCATAAATCAGAGACCTCTGGGATTATTCATCTGAGGTCAATTTTCCAAATTGGTTGAGAAACTAAAATTAGACTAAATAATTTCACAAAAGTTTCAGAGACCAAAATGACTAGAAACTCCCAGACACACCTACTCTATGGATTATCTACCTCATTAATCCTATACGTTGCTATTTTGTTCATATATAAACTTGTCAGGAAATGAGCCAAAACATTGTTCCAAGTGAAATTTTAAATGTGAACATTAAAAAATCCTTTTGAGCCAGGCACGGTGGTTCACACTTATAATCCCAGCACTTTGGGAGGCGGAGGTGAGAGGACTGCCTGAGCCCAGGGGTTCGAGACCAGCCTGGGCAATTTGGCGAGACCTTGTCTCTACAATAAATAAAAAAATTAGCCGAGTGTGGTGGTGCATGCCTGTAGTTCCAGCTACTTGGAAGGCTGAGGCGAAAGGATCACCGGAGCCCAGCAGGTCGAGGCTGTGGGGGCTGTGAGCATCCCACTGTACTCCAGTCTGGGTGATAGAGTGAGAGTCCGACTCTCTCTCTCATACACACACACACACACACACACACACACAAAATCATTTGGGGTAGGCAAAACAGTAGATTTTAACTTTCAATTCTCTCATGATTCAATGGAAAGAATCGCTTCTAATAGTAACATCGCCATCCCAGTGTGCAAATAAATCTCACTTTAAAAATATGTTTTACACATTTTATACCTGTAGAGAAGAGAAGAAAAAGAAAATAGGAAAAGGGAGCTTCCATCTGAACGTGTGTGGCCGACTTTGGCACTCAGAAAGTGTCTCTGTCCTATTTTCTCTATTTATGAACTCTGCTTCCCAATGAATTTTTAGCTGAAAATTTTAAAAACAGATTTATTTTAACAGGGAAATAGCAGCACAAAATTTAAGATACCATGAATACAATTCTGGGTTGGAGCAATGTGTTAATGCAAAATGAACATACATTAGCGAGCATGTAACCTTTCTTAGGATGAACTTCCCACATAAATCCCCTCCTTTCTCTGGAGGCTGTGAGACAAATATCTAGGCTGTCAAAATCAGAAAGCTTTTGATATGGGGCCTGGGGCAAGTGACATAATTTTTTATACCATCTTCCTAATTTGTAAAATGAGGATAACAATACCTTCTTGCTGTACAACACTATGTTTGAACACTGTGAAAACTTAAAATCAAAAACAAATAATAAAAGAGTTCCAATATTGTCCAGATACACTTTAAATATCAGTCTTTTAATCCAAAGGCCACCGGACCATTGGACTGTGACTTTTAAATGCCTGAGCAGGTAAGTTCTAGTTCTTTTGTATAGCCAAAGCTTTTTTCCCCCCTTTTTAGCCTCCATTCTTTTAACCAACAAGCACATTAAGTTCAGACATTTATTCTGTGCTCACAAGTCCACAATATACTTCTACATGCATTATTTCATTTGATTCTCAATGGAGCTCTGTGAGGTAGATGTGATTTTTTCCAGTGAGGAAACTGAAGAACAGAGAAGCTACGATCTTGCCTGAGTCTCATGACCTGGAAGCAGTGGGGTCAGCCTTGAACCTAGGTCTGTGTGGTCAAATCATCATGTAGCCTGTGCAGGCTCATGGCAGGATACAGCCAATTCCTCATTAGGGAGAAGGCCATGCTATCCTTTATCCAGAGCTGCATGAAAACTCCCCAGAATAACAATGGAATGAGTTCTCAGGAAGAGGTATGTATGTATATGTAGACAGCAAATAGAATACAGATCCTATATAGGAAAACACAGAGGTTTACATAGCTCAACTAAGAATTGCTCATTATCATTTGTCCCCAACATTTTTTCTGAACAATCAAATGGGGGATGGGAGCCGGAGGAAATGAGCAAGAAAGAAATGCCAGTAATCACAGTGAATAACAGTTGTAGGGGTAAAGTGACAGCTCAAGGTTTTATTGTTGTCATAAAAGTGGTGCAGTTTTAGAGCTTTAAGATGAGCAAATCTCTGGGGTCTATGTCCACCGTGGTTCTAATAGCATTAGAAAGGGTGAGTTGGTATAAACAATAACAAGATTTATGTTAGTGCAAACTGCTGACTATTGACTCTGATTTTGAAGAGAGGAGAAAAGAGAAAGAGAAGCTAGACCAGATTCCTGTTAGGTCCCTATTTATGGGAAAGTGAGAAACTTGACCGATTCTTGTGGACATTAACAATGGGAAGGCAAGTAACTGATTCTAATGCCTTAAGATTATAGTCAATAGAAATAAAATGGATAAAAGACCATTAAAAAAGCTGTGGTGTGACTGATTTAAACTGAAGATTTCTAACCACAGAAAGGAGCTGATCGAAAGGCGCTAGACAAGGACAATTGCACAGAGGAAGAAAAATTTTGAAATCCTCCAACATCTAACCTAAAGTGGCTACCAGTCAAAAATAAAACTCAGAACACTCTCAGTATGACTTGTCTTTCATTTGGTAAAATTTTTTGAAGCGGAAGACCTAGGACTTGCCTCTTGTACCGGGACTTGATTTTTATCCCACATAAATTTATGAGGGATGACGTCTCCCTAACTTCTTCCCTCCTTTGTCAATAAAAAGGACTTGGAACCAGATTCCTCTCCTATTTGCAGTTTATTATCTGTTAGAAGAGATGTTTTCTACTCTGAAATACTTCCCATTGGCTTCATGATTGTTATTGAGTTACCACAAACATTTTAACCTCGTCGATTTGTATTAACAATCTCATTAGCTCAACTAGATATTTTCAGCAGCAACAACAAAAATGCTCCTTATAGTATTAGATGGGAAATATACCTTCTTAAAAACAATCACATGATTATAAAAATAAATATGTGGGAAAGGAGTCTTCAACCACAGGAGGGAACTTAACCAAAATACCACTGATGGATCTTAGTACAGTCAAAGAAAAATCAAGCTTAAAATAGAGAATTGAATATTTGAGCACAAGATCTGCTCCCATAATCTGGGAATTTTATGACCTCCCTAAAGGAAGGAGTATGTGGTCTGTTAAATCTGATCATAAAATATCTCCTTGAGGCCTTAAAATGTAATGTGTCTGATATTCAGTCCATTCAATCCGGACCAATTGTAGACCTAAGATGTCAGCCCTCCAATTTCAGGGTAGTCCTTCTGGTGTTATTGTCACAGTCTACAGTCATCAGAAAAAGCATGCACACTATAAAGCTGGGGAAATATTATGATAGAAATACACTTTCATTATATATTTATTAAAAGTACCTGACTAGTGTATCACACATTTACTTTTCTATAAGATCTGAGAAGACACAAATTAAACTTGTAAGTGGCTATCTATGAAGTATGAGATTGATAAGAAGTAGCCTTCATTTTTTATTTTGTATATTATTGTATTATTTGATTTTTTTACAATGTACATTTATTAATTGAGCAATCAATAATAAGGTCAGCACAGTTCTTTTTTTCCTAAAGAACATGTGAAGGAATAGGAGACAAAAAAAAAAAAAACAAACCTAGTAGTCTCAGACAAGTTTACCTCGCAGTTAAAACTAATTATTTTGGGGTGATTTTGTGGATAAAATAGAAATTATGATGTTAGAAGTGCTATTTTTGTATTTACTAAAACAGCCCTATCAATTCAGTAATTCATCCTAATTTGTATTGCCTTTGAAATGCATTTAGAATCATGTAGTCAGCAATGATTTCTGCCACAGGAGGCTAAATTTTCCCCAGGTAAGCAACTGATCCATTACTGAGGGTTCACCCCAACCAAAGAACATTTTAGAGTACTCATTCTAGGGATTCACATTGTTAACAGGCACACTGTATGGTTTGGGGTGGGGAACTCAGGCTCAAGAAGAAGAATAACAGCAAGACTAGCTTTTGAGCAAGATCATTACCAATCCTAAGCTACTTAGAAAGCTAGAACGCTCTGGGCATGGAACCCTCTGCATGCTGACATGTGCAGTCTCAAACTGAACAAAGCAGGTGTCTAAATACACACATTTTCTGTGAAATTGGAGACTAATAATCAGAGTGCCATTAGGTTTGTTTGTTGCAAATATTTTTAAAATATGTAGTAGAAACAAAGATCCTTGTGCTGAAGTACTCTGATGAGGAAAGGGAAAGGGAGACAAAAAGGGTTGGGAGGTAGTGGGGACGCTTAGGGTTGTTTCAACCAATTTTATAAATCAAGTCACTTATGATATAAGTAGAAGACCAAGATCACGAAAGCCCGGAAAGTGAGAATTTGTAGAAGGGACATTTCCTCTAAAGCAAATGAACAAGGAGAAAAAGGGCAAGAAAAAGATACCTCATAAAGCCAGGTCTAAACTAATGCTTTTTGCCCTACACCTTCACATTTACACTTAACCTAAAAAGATTAAAATATCATAATAATTCCAAGATTTCTGGCTCTCAAGATTTCCATTATGACACATCAATAAAGCAAGGCAAGGTGACTGAGAAAGAGCGGCTGGCTTTCATTTCCTGCTCATTTGAAGGTCACTTTTGGAGATAAAGATTATATTTTTGCAGAACCAGAGGATACACGAACATTTCTAGAAACTTGTAACATCAGATGTTCTGAACGAGCGAAGGAAAATGAATGATCCTATTAAGATACTTCTGACCATAAATCAGAGGTGTTAAGCTCTGACTGGCTAACTTCAGCTTCCCATTTGACTCATTTGAAAATGGAACTGATGTGAATATAGATTGAGGGAAGATGCTCAGTACCATTAGAGGTGGCTCATAAGCTACTACTCAGGAATCTCAGATTGAAATACAGTGTGCCTAGCACCCGGGGACAAATATTTGCATCATTTCATTGTTAAGTGACTCTGTACGAGTAGCAGAAAAATGGGTGGCATGCTTGTAATACAAAAGAACAGCTTGTGTTAAAACTCACAGGCTTGCAGGGAAGAGTGATAAACAATTTACTAACGTCTGAACACCTGGAAATGTGATCGCATTTTCAAGCTTACCTCTCTAAAAAGCATCTATTTCTCCCCATGTGCTGGTTACAAAATCACTCCCTCTAATATGAGTGAAATTTTGCTTTGACCCTATAAGAAAGCAATCCTTCAGCAAGGACATGGGGACCCATTTTCTGTCATTCTTTCTGAGTTCTGAGTTTCCAGGGATTTTTTTCCTAGGTAGCAGTGTGAAGTTCTGTCACTAACTCTTGGGTAAGTGATTTAACTTTTCTGAACCCCAGCTTTTCTACTTGCAAAATGAAGCTAAAATAATTCTCATCCCCAGAGAGTTACTTTGAGGCATAGATTTGGATTTGTCAAGGTATAAAGCATACCTGGCACTCAAGAGATAGCCAACAAATGTTATCTTCCTTCTACTAAAAAGATGTCATGTGGGTAAAGATGAACTCCTTGACAACAAAAACCTTAACAATTAAGTGATGCAAATAATTCTTTTTCATTGCTGAAAACACTGTATTTGCCTTTGTATCTGGCACAGGACAGATATTCAATAAGGTTTGTCTCATAATTATTGCTTTAAATGACCTCTATCAATGCAAACAGACCAACCATTTCAATGTTCAACTGAGGGAGGAAAAAAACCATCAGAATGTTTCAGAAATTCTGTCAGCAAGCACCTGTGATGGAGGCCACTGTTTAGGAGCTTGGTGCGAGCTTTCCAGCCTCTCTTCTGAACAGTGTGATGGCCACGCCATGTGCCACTAATCAACATAACACATAGGGCAGAATATTAGAGACAGCTGCTTAAGAATTTCGTAAATTTCACCTAAATGTGAAAAAGTGACATACATATATACTGGTACCTGCAAAGAAGAGAGCACAGTCACACAGCCATGATCCTTAAAAAAACCAAATTAGTATCTTACAAACTCTAATATAACTTCCACAGGCATTACAGTTAGAAAAGTGGCAAAAGAAGACAATTAAATGACTACTTCTTTTTTTAAAAGAACCCTAAGAACTAATAGTGATTCAATATATAAAAATACTTTGTCTTCTAGGTAGTTTCTTAAACAGCAAGTGACTGAGAAATAGAGCTAAATATTTTTTAAACTTAGAGTGAACTAAAACTATAGTCTGATACAAACACATTTTAAAGATAGAAGAAAAAAGATATTCAAGTAAAATTATATATTTTTCAATAAATGATTTTTTCAATATGTCTCTAAAATTCTAAAAAAAACCATCAAATTAAGCAGTTAATCACATATAGCACATCTGAACTGAGTTTTTTTTTAGTAAATCAAGTCTCAAAATACCATGTTACAGATTCCAGAATCTCTGTCTTTAGCCCCTAAAAAATTCCAGCAGAAGATACTTGTTTTGATAATGTTTTGGATGCTTGTGGGGGATAACTTTTGCACCTAGGTACAAATACTATAGTTTGTAAGACTTTGAAAGTTATTTGTTTCTTCAGGCTGGGCACAGCTCATGCTTGCAATCCCAGCACTTTGGGAGGCAGAGGCAAGAGGATTGCCTGAGCGCAGGGGTTCGAGACTAGCCTGGGCAGCTTGATGAGACCTCGTCTCTACAATAAATCAAATAATTAGCTGGGTGTGATGGCACACACCTGTAGTTCCAGCTACTAGGAGAGCTGAGGCAGAAGGATCGCCTGAGCCCAACAGTCGAGGCTGTGGTGGCCATGAGTGTGCTACTGCCTCAAAAAAAAAAAAAAAAAAAAAAAAAAAAGACAGTGAAACTCTGACTCAAAAAAAAAAAGAAAAGAAAGTTATTTATTCCTTCATTCAGTAGCATGCCAAGGTTTTCTTCTCTCTTCACAAGACCAAGTTTTCTTTATTCAAGTTAGTAAATGAAACTAAAATGATTAAAATATTAAATATTTCTTCTAAATTCAGAAACTATTCACTAATGCTATTTAGTATAGATGATTAAAAAAAGAAAATACTTGACAACTAGGTTTCTCAACTTACCATCATGAAACTATTTTCAAGGTGTTCCAAACTTCATTACAAATAGAAGAGAGGCTAGACACAGTGACTCATGCCTGTAATCCCAGCACCTTGGCAGGCCAAGGTGAAAGGACTGCTTCAGTCCAGGAGTTCCAGACCAGCCTAGGCAACATAGCAAGACCTTGTCTCTACAAAAAAATTAAAAAGTTAGCCAGGCATGGTGGCATGTGCCTGCAGTGCCAGGTACTCAGGAGGTTGAGGTGAAAGGATCACCTGAGCCCAGGAGGTCTAGGCTGCGTTGAACCATGATCGTGCCACTCCATTCGGGCCTGGGCAACAAAGTGAGACCCCAACCCCTCCCCAACAAAAAGAAGAATATCATTTCTTGCCTTTATCATATATCTTATACTTGACCACATACTCCAAGTATAATGTTCACAGATTTCCAAGTTCATATATTCATTTGTTCATTTGTGTTTCTGCGAAATTCTGTTGTTTCCCTGTTACATCCTAAGCTCTGGATATCATTATGAACGAATTCACCAATACTCTCTGCCTTTATGGGGTTTACGATCCAATATGAGAGAAAAGCATTAACTAAAAAACATCATACAAGATGAATATTGCATACCATGATATGGGCTCCAAAGAAATGCACTGGGGCACCTGAGCTGGTTTGAGAGTTCAGGTAAGACCTCCCTGAGCAGGGGAGCTGGATTTAAGTGTGGAGATAACTGGTCAGTCATCAATGATGAGAAACGCTAGAGGACAATGCCAGTTTTTGATCTAGTTTCAAAAATTGGAAAGAATCATTCTACTTTGAAGTAAGTGGAGAGATGACCAATGTAGTTACAGACTTTGAAGCAATGGTTCCTAACTCTAGCTACACCTAAGGAGCCCATTCCCAGTCAGAAATTTAGGTACAGTCAATGTGGGATGAGGCAGGACTCTGGTATTATTTTAAAAGTTCCCCAGCTGAATCCAATGCATAGCTAAAATTCAGAACTACTTCCTCGGAGTTAGAGGGAGTGTAGCTAGAGGAAAAATTTAGGATTAGATTAGTAGTACCTTGACTACCTTGTCAAGGCTTTTGGTCTTTACACTGAGCAATGAGAAGTCTTTGAAAGATCATGTGAAAAATGGATATGCAGATATGATGGTGGCTCAGACAGCAAATGACTATAATAATGAGCAGATCATTAGTTTTTGTGACCTGGATACACTCACTCATTTGGTCATTTTTTTTTCCTGTGCAAGAATAATTTATTGGGATATAATTTTGTGTTTTTTCCTCCTACATTTTTCAATCCCTTGCCACTTCAAGCATGTAAACTTTCTTGCCTCGGGCAGGGTGTGGATTTGAGCCGAACTTGATTTAAAGAAAATAAAGGTACTATTGCAGATTCACAATATTGGACCATATACAGTAAGCACCAACCTCATGACATCATGCTAGAGACAAGGAATAGAGTAGTATCTAAGACAGACTCTAGTTAGAGTTTACAACCAAGTGAGGATGACAGACTGGGAATAGAATAAGTGAGTCTGCAAAGAGAAGTAAGAGGAATAAATTTGCAGGGATGGTAAATGTGCAAGGAGCTTCTATCGAATTTTATTTCATTGATCTATTTTTCTATCTTTACTATATTGTAACACTATCTTGATTACTGTACAAGTGTTGAAGTCAGTTAATAAAAATTCTCCAACTTATTATTTTACTTATTTTAGGTTTTTGAAACATCGACATATATTTTAGAAGCAGCTTGCCAATTTCTAAAAGAAAATCCCAAGGGAATTTTTACTGGGGTTATGTTTTATTGGGATTATAAGTAAATTTGTGTAGAATGAATGCCTTGCCAATATTGAATCTTGTGATCTATGAACATAGTATATATCTCTATTTAGATATTTTAAAAATTCATCAATCTTTTGTAGTTTTTAATGTAGAATTCCTGTACTCTTTTTGTTAAATTTATACCTAAATATTTTATTTTATGATGCTACTGTAAGTGGTATTTTTTCAGTTTTAATTTCTAATTGTTTGTTACTAGTATATAGAAATGCAATTGGTTTTTGTATATCTATTCTACAAACTTGGTAAATTTGTTCAAGTATTTTTTTTGTTGATTTTTTTTGGCAAAAAATTTCAGTTTTATTTTGCTTGTCCAACCTGTATGCTATTTCCTTTCTTGCTTGATTGCACTGGCCAGTACCTTCAGTACATTATTGAAAAGAAGTGACAAGAGCTATAGGATTTTTGTGAATGCCCTTTGTCAGACTGGGGAAGTTTCCTTCTATTCATAGCTTGCTGAGAGTTTTTAATATTAGTGAATGCTGAATATTGTCAGATGCTTTATCTGCATCTATTCGGATGATCATGTAATTTTTCTGCTTTATTCTGTTAATTTGGTGAATTACATTAATTGATTTATAAATGTTAAACTAACTTTGCATTTCTGAGATAACTCAGTCATTTTGTATTATCCTTTTAATATATTGCTGGATTTCATTTGTTAAAATTTTGTCATGGATTTTTGTGTTTATGTTAATGAAGGATAATAATCAATAGTTTTATTATAATGTCTTTGTATAGTTTTGATAGGAAGGAAATGCTGAATTAACAAGATGAGTGGAAGTTTTGTTACTCTTATATTTGCTGGAAGAATAGGTGTATATTGGTATTATTTCTTTCTTATATGATTTGTAGGCTTCACCAATAAAGTCATTTTTGTCTGTTCAATTTTTTTTTAAGTGTTCCAGGTCAATGTCTTTGATAAATATGAGGCAATTCAGGTTATCTATCTCTTCTTGAGTAAACTTTGGACATTTGTGCTGTTCAAAAAAATTGCCTATTTATCTAAGTTTTGTAATTTATTGGCATAAAGTTATTTACATAATTTCTTTTCCATTCTTTAGTTTATACTATCTGCAGTGATATTCCCATTTTCATTCTGCATTTGGCTAATTTGTGTTTCTTTTATCGTGATACTTTTTTTTTTTTTTTGAGTTGAAGTCTCACTGTGTTGCCCAGGCTGGAGTGCAGTGGCGCCCTCACGGCCACCCCAACGTCGACCTGAAATCTACTTCTTCAATTCTTCCAGATTTCTTTTGTTTATTTTTTGGTTTTTTCCATCTTTTTTGCTTTCGATCTATCTTTTTTCAACATTTAAAGTGAGTCTATTGTAGACATTTAACTAGTTTGGTCTTGCTCTAATTCAATCTGAAAATTGCTGCCTTCTAATTGGTTGTTTACGCTCCTTACCTTTAATGTGATTATTGTATGTGATTATTGATATTATTGGTTTTAAATTTATCATCTTGCTATTTATTTTCTATTTGTCTCATCTCATCTCTTGTTATCTCTCTGCTTGCTAACAAGCTTTAGATCTCTGGATGCTCATAGCTTTAACTCCACTTCTTAGGTTTTTTGTTTTGTTTTGTTATACTGTTTTGCGTCCATGAAGATAGTGATTGATTACATAGCTATATCACTCAATGTTTTTTGCTATATTTAAATGTTTTATCTTTTCATATTTTCTCTTTCATGGTTATACACTTATAGCTTATGAAAACTATAAAGTGTTTCATTACAATAGTATCTTGTAGGAAGTACTCCAACTTTATTTCTGTGGGGAGAATGATTAAAAGACAGAGAAGATAGACAACAGAGGAAGGCAAGAGATGAGAAAGACGGCTATTGCTGTAGTCCAACCAAGAGGCGATGATGGTTTGGAGTAGAGTGGTGTTCTAGTTATTTGTTGCTGCCTAACAAACTTCCCCAAACTTAGTGCAAAAAACAACCACTTGATTTTGTTCACAGATTCAAGTCAGGACTTTGAACAGGCAAAGCAGAGAATGTCTTGCTTCTGCCCCACAATGTCTAGGGCCTCATTTAGAAAGACGTAAGTGGCTGAGGGTGAGTGGAATGGCTGAGGGCTGAATTATTTGGAGCTTTCTTCATTCACATATCTGGTGCCTGATGTGAGATGATTGAAAGGCTGGCTCCACTGGGGCTGTCTACTGAAGCATCTATACATCACTTCTCCTTATGATTTGGGTATCCTCACAGCATGTCAGCCTCAGTGGCATTAGATTATTTACACAGCTACTCAGGGCTCCAAGTACCAGTTTTGCAGAGACCAAGGCAGAAGCTGCATGCCCTTTGATAAACTAGCCTCTGAAGTCACATAGCCTCACTCTTCCTTTTTTTTTTAAGCAGTTATAAGCCCATTCAGATTTGAGAGGAGGAATAGATGCCACCTCTCAATGGGATACTATTTACTGTTGTTTCTATAGACCTACATGATACTTTTTGTGTGCCAGGTAGCTGAACTAAAATGCCTGTTGAATGCCTAAGTATTTTAGTTGATGATTAAATTTATATTACAAAGATAAAAGGATATAACTTGAAATCTTGATGGGAAAACAGATTAGGATATCCAAATTTGCAAAGAAGAAAGTTTTCCATCAAAGTATATGAAGACACTATAATAAAATTCTAAAATAAGGTCTTTGTTATCTTGAACAAAGGTAATCTAATAAATAATATACAAGAGGTGACCCCCCCCCATAGAAAAGCCCAGAATTGTCTTTTGAACAGTGGACTCCCTGTAGTACACACCTAATTTGTTCTTACAGATCAAAAGGTCAACCAAAGTTTTTATGTGGAAGTTTTGAGAAAGCTGTGTCACAATTTGCGGAAGAAATGTCCCAAGTGTGGCAAACAGTTGACTGGTTCTTCCACCATGACAACATACTTGCTCGCACTACACTGAATGTTCAGCAGTTTTTGACCAAAAAACGGCATGATCCCTGTGTCCCCCCTTCCCTATTCACCCAGTCTCGCCCTAGAGATAGTTTTTGTCTCCCCAGATGAAAAAAGTTCTAAAAGGGAAACATTTTGCTGATTGGAAGAGGTGACACAAAAAAAGGCAGAAGCACTAAAAGGCATTAAAATTGACAAGTTCAAAAACTGTTTTGAGCAGTGGAAAAAACAACTTGACAGGTGTATTGCATCAAATGAGAGTACTTGAAAGTGACTGAAGTTTAAACCTGTAAAAATAAACACACAATTTTATTTAATTTGTTGTTTTTCTCTTTAATTTTTTTTTTTAATTTTATAGATGTGGGGTACAATTCAGGATTAAGTACACAAGTGGTCATCTCATTGTACAGGCAAAGTTTGGGCCTCCCTTTGGTCCCCACTTTGCCTGGTTTGAGATCAGGTACCCATATTGATGTTGTGCTTCCCCCCATAAATACACGATTTTAAATAAATAAATTCCTATTTCTTTTGGGTCCCCCCTCATAAAGACTATGTACCCTATATTCTGAAGGGTAGCTTCTGTAGTGAAGATGTATGCTATGTGCTGTGCAAATTTAAGACTTCTTACAGACTACTTGGGGGCGGTACCATCCGGTTTGATAGGATGAACAGTGGTTTCCCCTGGAAACCAGCCTCTGTGCTCTAGACAAGAGAAGAGTTAGATGTGCAAAGAAACAGATTAGAAATTTGCAAGAGAATGTAACATGTTTGGAGACATGCAGGGGATTCTTTCTGTGTAAAGTCTGATTTAGACAACTTTTCCAGCCCACAGAGGCAAGAGAGCAAATTGTTCCCAACAGGTACTGTTACTCTTCTTTGTTTTGGCACTTTATCCTGAAGACATCAAGGAAACTACTCCCATCCTTTTGTCATGATAGTCCAGGACAAGAAGGAATCAGATATCCTGTAATTATCTTGGAATGTGCAATTATTTCAGAGAAGTTTTCTTTTTTTAAAACTATTTTACAGAATATTTGACTAAGTGTTAGGATTTTAAAAATAAAGCTTTCAAGCATCAAAGTATGAAATCTACCTTTACTATTGTCCACCTAGTCATTTTCCAAATGTACTTCTAGAGAAACTGCTGAAGTTATGTTTGGTAACAATTAAACAGTGAAACACCACTATGGCCCAGTTAATAAAGTGAAGGCAAGTCTTAATCTTAAATTTGAAGAGGAAGCTTATATGTTAAAATTTGGTTTTCTTATAGTGTGATTTGAGATTTCTTCCTGGTATATTCCCAGTAGGGGGATTGCGGGGTCGTATCATCTGTATACCTGACCCTGAATTGTAATCCACATCTTTAAAATAAAAAAAAATTTTTTTTAATTTGTGGGCAACCTCTTCGGGTCCTCTCCCACTGTGGGAGGTTTTCTGTCCTCTCAATAAATCCTGCTTTCACACACACACACACACACACACACACACACAAATTGGTTTTCTTTAGCATCAGCTAAATATATTTTAGAGAGCATATAAATCAAATTTTTATATATTAATATATAAACAATGTGAGGTAATTTTTAAGAAATACATATTTGAGCTCTATTCATTTATAAATAGCCAGGAAAGTAAATTGTGCTAGAGGTAAGCATAAAAGAAAAGAACTTGATGCTCTCAGGAAACATCATTTTTATACACAGAGGAAGGATATGAAGACATTATCCTCAGCAAATAATACTAAACTCAAAAGGAAAATCTTAAATAATTTTATTCAGTGTCTTAGTTCATTTTGGCTGCTATAACAAAATATGATAAACTAGGTGGTTTAAGAACAACAGAAATTCACTTCTCACAGTTCTGGAGGCTGGAAAGTCCAAAATCAAGACACCACAGATTCAGTGTCTGGGTGAAGGCCTGTTTCTAGTTCATAGATGGCATCTTTTTTTGCCTCACACTTAGAAGTGTGAGCAAACTTCCTAAGGCCTCTTTTATAAGGGCACTGATCCCTTATAACAGGGGCTCTGCCCTCATGACCTAATCACTGCACGATACCTCCACTTCCTTATACTATCACCATGGGAGTTAGAAATTTAACACATGAATTTGGGGGGGACATAAACATTCAGACCATAGCACTCAGTATTTTCTTTGAAGAAGCAATGTTGATTTGATCCAGATTTGATAAATATGTTTCTTATCAGGAAAAAAAAAGACGATCTGAGTTTCTCTTTAGTCAGCTTTCATTGTCTGAAGTTTAGGCTGCACAGCCTACTGAGAGAAACAGCCCTTCCAGCATCATTCATGTATCTCTGTCATGGTGCATGGTCCTCACTTAGGGGTTCGATAAAGTTTCGGAAATCTCTGTTTCTACCCAAACAATAAAAATAACACAGATAGCATTTTCCACTATGAAAATGACATGATAGCAATGATGTGAATTTCCCCTACAATTGACTAAGTGACCCTGAGACATCCCCACATGCACATGTCCGGAAAGCAGGAGGGAAGTGAGTTTCCAGGAAGGTCTTGGTGGCCTGCTGGGCAGTGAAACCTAGCATGTCTGATAATGGAAGAAAGAGGGTCATTGTGGTTTCTCCCAGTGTCTATGCTTTGGATATCAAGGATTACTCTTTTGTTTTCACAGAATTACTTATTCATCATTTTACTGAATTTGGGAGACATGATTTTGCTAAGGTGGATCATCGTGCTTTATTAAAGCATGCAGGTATCACTGTTTTTATAGCATCCTCCTATATGTAAGGTCATTGTATGAAAGTATTCCAGCGATTAAACAAAATGGTTTCAAAGCAGCCAAAATTTTAAGAAATTCAGATTATCAGCTATAAATTAGCTCTTTGAGGTAAGTGAAGATTATATCACTTGGCAGACTGGTTCTGAACTTGTGTGATTGCATATATCATTTAGTGCTAGTTTCAGAAGTAATGCCACTGAGCACCATGCTTGCGCTGAATCTTTTAAAATCTGGGTTAACTATTCCATATGCGAGGGGTGTAATAAACACTACACACAACAACAACCTTGTTGTTAGTAACTCTAGCACCTGATCATTGCCATCGCCAGGGTAAACCCAGATTCTCAGGTGTCAGTTTTTCTTTTAGAATCTCAAGATTATTACACTCAAGGGAGAAAACAGAAAGATGAGGCCTGAACTCTTCCTTATTTACTATTGTAAGTTCTTAATGAGAAATAGAGATTAAAAGGAGAAGAATGCTAGGAATTACAAATATGAGTCTCCCGTGTTAAGATCTAAGACGTGTGCTCTTGGGCAGGTGGTGGGCAGGGGTGGGTGTGAAAGCTGGGAGGGTGGAGTGAGCTCATTAGAAAGTGAGAACGAGAACTTAAAACAGAAAACGAGGAAACTCCTGACACTTGTTTCAACTATTTTAGGTGATATGCTTCAAATATTACATGATTCACACCCAAGAAGGGGGGCTATACAGACTTGGAATCAGATTGATTTTGTCTGCTTTTAATGTGTGCAGCTAATTTGCACAGTTCATCAATGAATGCTCATTAATAGAATAGTCAATTGTGGATTAGTTCAAGCGCTTCTGTGAAACCTTTGGTAGCCAGTCTCCAAGGTGGCCCCCTATGATCCTTGCCTCTGGTATTCATACCTTTGTGCTGTCTCCTCTCACAGTGAATCGTCCATAGTCTGTGTGACTGGTAGGATATGGCAGAAGTGGCAGTGTGTAGCTTTCTAGGCTAGGTTGTAAAGGGCAACGAAGTTTCCACCTTGTTCTCGTAGATCATCCCAGAGGAAGCTAGAGTGATGTCCTGAAGACACTCTGAAGAGACACTGGGGCCTCCCACCTACAGCCCGCACCGACTCGCCAGCCATGTGAGTCCCCATAGAAGCCTTCAGATCACTCCAGCCTCAATCAATGAACCTCATGGGAAGCCCTGAGCCACCTGTGCCCAGAGCCTGGGTGGATCCTGATCCTGATTCACTGAAACAATAAATTTCATTGTTTTAAGACATAAAATTTTATAGTAATTTGTTACATAACAATAGTCAACTCATACTGAATTTCATTCCCCATGCTTTCCATCTGATTTCTGCAGCTTTCTTTATATGCCTCAAAAATACCTAAACATGCAGGACAAACACCACTCAGAGTTTGTCTCCCTGGTGGGCTGCTAGTTGTTTCTCAAATCTATTTTCTTTAATTTCCAGGGTACATAGATGGACTGCATTGTCCAGCCTTCCTGAAGTTTAGATGGAACCATGTGATTCATTTGTGAGAAGTGATGTGACTTAAAACCTGGCCCATAAAACCTCACAAATGTGCTCCCCCATTCTCTTTTCCCCCCTTGCCTGATTGGAATGTAACCCTCAGGGTGACCTTTGAAGATATGTGTTGAAGATGACATTGCCATTGTCCACCTGGATCCCTGAGAGATATGAGGAACAATGTGGACTATTGTATAAGAGAGAAATGACTTCTGTTCTGAAGTCAGTAAGCTCTGGTGTGTATTTGTTGCACCAGCCAAGCCTATTCTAATCTATTTAGTGAGTGACAGAGTGAGACTCTGACTTTTTTTTTTTGAAACAATTAATAAAGAAAAATTTTGGCAATAAAAAACAAAAACATTTGTTCCCTCATAAAGTTCTTACAATATTCTGTGTAAGCAAATTTATAAAAGAGAAATTGAAGAAGACACAAATGGAAACATAACTTGCGTTCACGAGTTGAAAGAATTAAATTGTTAAAATGTCCACATTATCCAAAGTGATCTACAGATTTCTTGCAATCTCTACCAAAATCCCAATGACATTTTTCTCAATAGCAGAAAAAATAATCCTAATATTCATATGAAACCACAAAAGATCCTAAATAACCAAAGGAATCTTGAACAAAACAAACAAAGTAGAGGCATCACACTACCATATTTCAAAATATTCTACAAAGCTATAGTAATCAAAACAGCATAAAAACACACATATAGATCAATGGAATAGAATAGAGAGTTTGGAAATAAATCTATGATTTATGGTAATTGATCTTCAATAATGGTACCAAGAATATGCAATGGAGAAAGGACAGCCTCTGTAATAAGTGGTGCTGGGAAAGCTGGACACCCACATGCATAAGCATAAAATTGGACTCATATCCCAGACCATATACACAAATCAACTCAAAATGGATTAAAGACAAAATGGATGTAGGGCCTGAAACTGTAAAACTACTAGAAGAAAACAGGGGAAAAGCTTCTTGACATTGGTTGGGTAAATTGTTTGATTGTTTGAATGTGTCCCCAAAAACACAGGCAACAATAGGCAAATGGGATCACATCAAACTAAAAATCTTTTGCACATCAGAGAAGACAGTAAAGAGACAACTTATGGAATGAGAGAAAAGATTTGCAAACCATACATGTGATAAGGGCACAAGGAGATATCACCTCATACCAATTAGAATACCTATTATTAAAAAAAAGACAAAAGATACCAAGTGTTGACAAGTATGTGGAGAAAAGGAAACCCTTGTACCCTGCTAGTATGAATGTAAATTAGTACAGCCATTATAGAAAACAGTATGGAGATTCTTCAAAAAATTAAAAAATAAAACTACCACACAAACCCACAATTTACTGCTGGGTATATATCCAAGTGAAATGAAATCAGTATGCTGAAGAGATATCTGCATTCTTATGTTCATTGCAGCTTTGCCGATTTCTTTCTTTTCTTTCTTTCTTTTTCTTTCTTTCTTTCTTTCTTTCTTTCTTTCTCTCTCTCTCTCTCTCTCTCTCTCTCTCTCTCTCTCTCTCTCTCTCTCTCTCTCTCTCTCTCTCTCGCTCTCCCTCCCTCCCTCCCTCCCTCCCTCTCTCTCTCTCTCTTTCTTTCTTTGTCAGAGTCTCACTCTGTCGCCCAGGTTGGAACATAGCCTCTAGCTCTGGGCTCAGCCAATACTTCTACCTCAGTCTTCCAAGTAGCTGGAACTACAGGAATGTGTCACCATACTTAGCTAATTTTTTTTTATTAATTGTAGAGATGAGATCTTGCCAAGTTGCCCAGGCTAGTCTCAAACCCCTGAACTCAGGCAATCCTCTTGGCTCTGCCTCCCAAAGTGCTGGGATGACAGGTATGAGTCACCGCACCTGGCCACAGCTTTATGACAGCCCAGATGGATTCAACCTAAAATCCACTGATGGATTAATGGATAAAGAAAATGTGATCTATGTGTATACAATGGAATGCCACTCAGCCTCTAATAAGAAGGAAGTTCTGTCGTGTGTGACAACATGGATATATCTGGAGGACATTATACTAAGTGAAATGAGTGAGACACAGAAAGACAAATACTGCATGATCTCACTTATATGTGAGATCTCAAAATGTCAAACTCACAGAAGCAGAGATTACAATAAAAGTTGCCAAGAGGTGGCATGAGGGAGACTGGGAAGAGGGGATGTTGGTCAAAGGGTGCAGAATTTCAGTTAGGCCAGCTGAATCACTTCTGAAGATCTATAGGACAGTGTGATGTCTATAGATTATAATAATATGATGCACAATTGCAAATTGTTAAAAGAGTAGATCTTAAATGTTCCCCCCACAAAAAAATAAGTATTTGAGGTGATGGTTGTGTAAATTAGCTTGATTCAATCATCTCACAATACAGTAGTCTCCCTTATGTTTGGGGATACCTTCAAAGACCTCCTGTGGAAATCTGGAACCTTGGATAGTACTGAACACTGTATATACTGTGTTTTTAATACATGTATACATATGATAAAGTTTAACTTATAAATTAGGCATAGTAAGAGATTAACAACAATAACTTTAACAAAATAGAGTAATTTTTTAAATAGCAAAATACTATAATAAAAGTTATGTGAATGTATTTCCTCTCTCTCAGAATATCTTATTGTGATGTGAGATGATAAAATGCCTACGTGATGAGATGAAGTGAGATGAATCACATCGGTATTGTGATGTAACGCTAGGCTACTGCTGGTAATGCTGATGGTTGGATGTCAGGAGCATATGATGTCAATGACTAATGGCCAAGTAGTGTATACAGTATGGAGATGCTGGACAACGGGATGATTCATGTCATGGGTGATATGGAGTAGGACTGTGCAAGCTTTCATCATGCTACTCAAAATCGTGCGTTATTTAACACTTATGAATTGTTTATTTCTGGAATTTTCTATACAATATTTTTTGACCCAGCAACAAGGTAACTGAAACCACGGAAAGTAAAACTGAACATAAGAAGGGACTACTATATATGTATGCCCAAACATCACACTGTAAATATATTCAATAATAATTTATCAATTATACTTTAATAAATCTGGGAGAGGGAAGAAATTTACAAAAGACAAAATACAAGTTTCTGATGAACACATATTAAGTAGTTAGCATGCCCCAGTCACCAGACTAATTGCTTTACTTGAACTTCATTTACTTCTCACAACAGCCCTACAAAGTGCTAGAGTTTGAAAATATTTTAATATCAGAAAAAATACAAGATATTATTCATTTTCAAGTGGTAAATAAGCAAAGTTTATTGAAATGCTGGTGGCAAGAAACTATCTTTGGTAGACAAAAACACAAGTCTAAGGAAAAGAAATAATACATTTCATCAAATTTTAAAATGTTTGATCTTCAAAATATACCCTTATAAAATGAAAGAGCAAGTCATAAAATGGGAGAAAATATTTGTATTACATAAATCTGACAAAAGGACTTATATCCAGAATATATCAAGAAGTCCCAAAACCCAAGAAGACAAACAACCCATTTAAAAAAATAGGTAAAAGATTGGCAGAGACACTTCACCAAAGATATATAAATAACAAATAAAACCTTTGAGAAAACTCAACATCATTCAGTCATGAGGGAAGTACAAATTAAAACAACAGTGCAATGCCACTACAAGCCTAATATGGCTACTCTTAAAAAGACTGGCCATACCAAGTGTTGGCAAGGATTTGAAGCAAGCAGAACTCTCAGACACTGTTGGTGAGAAGGGTCAGTGGGCTGCCACTCTAGGAAAAGTTTGGTAATTTCTTATGATGTTAAGCATCCACTTACCATTATATTCCTCTCCTAGGAAGAGATGAAAGCATCTCCCTTGAAAACCTGGGAACAAATACTCATGGCAGCTTTATTCATAACAGCCCAAATCTAAAGCAACACAAGTATCTCAATGGGAGAAAGAATAAACTGTGGGAAATTCACCACTCAGCAACAAAAAACTATTAACTACAGTCACACATAACAGCATGGAGAGGTATTTTTAAAAAAATATTTGACTAAGTAAAAATAGACAAATTCAAAAGTATACATAATGTGTGACTCTATTGATATGAAATTCTAGAACAGGTACAGCTTATTTAGTGACAGGTCGATGGCTGCTGGGGTTAGGGAAGTGTAGGACACAAAGCCACACTCCCTGTGATCAAAATATTCTAGGTTTTAATTGTAATAGTGTTTGAGTGAGTATGTGCATTTTACAAAACTCTGGGTTTTTTCTGTTGTTTGTTATGGGTTTTTTTTTTTTTTTTTTTTGAGTTGGAGTCTCACTCCGTCACCCAGACTGGAGTGCAGTGGCCACTCCCAGCCACCGCAGCCTCGACCTGCTGGGCTCCGGCGATCCTTCAGCCTCAGCCTTCAGAGTAGCTGAAATTACAGGCATGCGCTACCACATCCGGCTAATTTTTTGATTTATTGTAGAGATGAGGTCTCGCCAAGTTGCCCAGGCGGGTCTCGCACCCGCAGGCTCAGGCAATCCACTCACCTCAGCCTCCCAAAGCGCGGGATTACAGGCTGAGCCACTGAGCCCAGCTTTGTTTCGGTTTTTTGACACAGGGTCTCACTTTGTCACTGAGGCTGGGTTGCAATAGTGTGATCTTGGCTCACTATAGCCTCAAACTCCCAGACTCAAGCAATCCTCCTGCCTCAGCCTCCCAAATAGCTGGAACTACAAGTGCACCCAGCTAATTTTTTAAATTTTTTTGTAGAAAGAAGGTCTCACTATGTTGCCTGGTCTCAAACTCTTGGGCTCAAGCAATCCTCTTGCCTCAGCCTACTAAAGGACTGGGATTACATACGTGAGCCTTCATGCTCTGCCAAAACCCTTTGAAATAGAAACATAAAATGGATGTATGAATTACACCGCAAGCAAATCATAGCTAAATAAACTGATTATTTGAAAAGATTTCCATCCCAGTGGGATTTTTTTACATTATTGAAACTGAAAGACTAAAAAATTAAAATAGAAAAAAAGTTTTGCTATGCAAAAGAAAGCTTTATTAAAGAAATTATGTCATGGTCCTATGTTGGAGTAATATGAATTTATTACACAAAGTGTGAAGAATATTAAATGGCATATTAAAATGATCAAAATTGATTTTTAAGGAAAAAGATTCAGATAACTCTATCATGCCTCTCTAAAAATTTCAAGTCAGCCCTTACAACTTGAAAATTAATTTTTTGTACTTGCATATTCCCTTATTTTTTCAAAGCTTGTCAAAATGTTTGTTTAATTGTGTAGTCTTTTCCCAAATTATTGTGTTGCAGATACATTTCTTGTGCCTGGATTTCTATCTATAAATGAGAATATAGAATATAAGTACATAATCTGTTTCTCCACAACCTGGAATATATCTAGCCACGTGGAGATACACATTTTGCAGTCTTTTGTTTGTTTGTTTGCTTGTTTAATAAGACTGAACCAAGTCAGACACACTAAAATTATTTTATATTAAATTTTGCAATAATAATAATGTGTTACGTTAAAAACACATTTAGGTAGGGCTACAGTGATTGTGCTATTTTATTTCTTGAAAACTGAGTTTATGAATTTTTGCCCAGTATACAATTTTATGTCTAAAATAATTATAAAAACTTAGAAGAAATTACATTTGATTTTATTTCCCATTTAACCTAACATTTTATCATTTTAATTGTCCTTACGATTATTTATGTGTCAGAGGAGAATTTTACATGCGAAAAGTTAACCCAATTCTCTTTAATTGAGGGAATAGAATCAGAAATTGAGTCCTTGGGCAAAGCCTGGGAGAGAAATTGAATATCAGCTCCATTTAGGTTTCACAGAGTTAAAAGCACAAATTGGCTATTGTAATTCAGGACATGAATACTCCTACTAATAAAATATTTTAAGAATTATTTTACTTTGCTCAAAATACCCTCAGTGCCTCCCAGATGTCAATTAAATAAAGTCTTCATTCTGGGTATGGAATTCAAAGCCTTCTACAACCAACAGCTGGTTCCATCACATACCAGTAATGACTTTGGGCAAGGTCCTTTTTCTGTCTGAGCTTCTGGTTTCTTAGTTGTTTTGAAAAACATACAGGCCAGACGCGGTGACTCAAGCCTGTAATCCCAGCACTTTGGGAGGCCGAGGTGCAGGGATTGCCTGAGCCTACGGGTTCAAGAATGGCCTGGGCAACTTGGTGAGAGCTCATCTCTACAATAAGTAAAAAAAATCACCAGGCATGGTAGTGCATGCCTGTAGTTCCAGCTACTTGGAATGCTGAAGTGGAAGAATCGCCTGAGTCCAGCAGGTTGACACTGGGGTGGCCGTGAGTGTGCCACTGTACTCCAGCCTGGGAAACAGAGTGAGGCTCCAACTCAAAAAAAGAAAGAAAGAAAGAAAGAAAGATAGAAAGAAAGAAAAGTATGCAGAGAGGAATATCTTGCTTATAGATTTGTGGGCAATAAATACAGTATTTAGCAAATTACATGTATGGTATACACTGAATAGTTAGTACATGCAAACAACACATTTCATGTGTTTATTATCTCCCCTACTGGGTTATAACTTAAAGTATCACTATTGTTTCTACATTTCTTTTTCTCTTGTCATCTATTCAATGGACACTTATTGAATGCTCACCATTGCCAGGCATCATTCTGGGTGCTGAGGCTACAATGGCAAAGAAAATGAGCATGACACCAGCTCTTAAGGAGCTTTCAGTCTAGTAGGGAAGACAGTCAACAAACAAGAAAAGAAGTTTAAAGGGAAAATAGATGAAGAAGTAATATTAGCATGGGGGTGGTAGAAATCCAATTTTGTAGTTGTTGTCAGAGAAGGGCTTTAAGGCGAGGCTGAGTCCAAGAAGAGAGGAGTTGGTCACCATGCAAAGAGCAGAAGGGAAGTGCATCCCAGTAAAAGAAATGGCGTGGACAATAGGACAGACTGAGTCAAGAGAAATGAATAAGTGAAGGGGAGATGGTCCTGAGATCTGCCTGGAGAAGTCTGCAGGGCCAGATCTTGGAGTTTCGGCTAGGAGTTTGGCCACTATTTTAGTACTGAAGGAAACCTTGGAAGGTGCCAAGCAGAGGAGTGGCAACACGCAACTGACCATGTAAAAAGACCATTCTGATTGACTCTGAGGATGGAATGAATGGGGCCTGGGAGGCAAAATGGGGGTGGAGAGGAACAAGAGTGGAAGATAAGCTGATCCTGGCCAGGCAGGCTGCTTCTCTTCCTTATTCTTCCCCATTTTTCGTGTTTCCTGTCATTTCTCTGTTCAATTCCAGCCTTCTTTCTTGGATAATGTATTCAAAGTGTGACTGTCTCTATACTATTTTGGTTCTTCTAAGTGGAGGAGGCAGGCAAGAAATGCTTCTAGTCAGCAGTCTTGAGGCTGGTCTCCTGAATATTCATTTTAAACTACAGGCAAGCATTCTAGATATAAGTCGTGGTAAGAAAACTACTTTGTGCTTTAAATTCTAAAAGAATCAGTAAAAATAAAAAGCACATATTCATTATTACAAGAATAACTGATATACTATACGATAATTATGAAAATTGGTAAAATTAATTTTACTTATGTACCAACACAATTGTTAAGAACTTTCAGCCAGCTAAATATAAGGAAATAGATTGACAGATAAAAAAATTAAAGAAAAACATTAAGATATATATTTAAGTTTTAGTTATCAAATTTCATTAGATTATAATTTGAGAAAACCTCTTTTGGAATTCTTGGCATCTTGTTAAGATGAGTTCAAAGCGGAAAGCCAACTTTCATACTCCAAATTAAAAATATGTAAAAAAGCATTTTCAACAATATCCATGACTTCATGTGGGGAAAGGGTGAGAAACTTCCAGTAGTTCATATCCCCGTGTGGAGTCATGCAATCTTGACCATAGAAGAACCTCTGAACCCTCCCAAGTCCTAAAACTAAGGCAGGGAGCTGCTGGGTGACCGTGGGACAGAACTGCTCCAGGGAAGGAGCTTGGGCTGGGTCCCACATGCTTTATGAGACTTAAGGGGATATAAAGCAAGGTGCCATTTTCAAACCTATCCTTTGGCAGACTGCATGCTGTGCTGGGACCGAGCAGTTCCAGGACTGAGACGTTACAGAAACTTAGGCTGTAGTAGCTGGGACTGGGGAGCAAGCTAGGAGCACTCCCACAGCTTGGGATAGGAAGCATGAGCTGCGGCTGCCAGTGCTGGGAAACAAGCGCTGCCAATACTGAGACTGGGATGCGTGTGGTGGATAAGGTACCATAGGTACTTGGGCTGGGTGTGTATTTCTGCAGTCTGGGCAGGGCTCAGACCTAGACACAGGTTACTGTTGCCAGGGCTAAGGGGTAAACCCTTCTCTGAGACACAGCTGATAGCCCTGTCTCCAGGGAATTGCCCAACCCAACCTACCACCTTGGGCACCTGAGCCCTTCTCCCAGGGACCTGACCTCGGGCCTAAACATCTGGCCACTATGACTTCAGTTGGCACCTACCTTCAGGCACCACCTGCAAGCCCAGACTGGCCCACCAAGCCCGACACAACTGCCACCAATGCCCACCACTCAAGACCCAGAGAATCATCCTGCCACTGCTACTGCCATTGCTCATTTCACTGGCTGCCCAGGGGCCCCAGAACCTGTCCACCACTAGCAGCTTCTGAGGAAGCCACTTGGAGGCCCAAGAATCACTGATAACTGCCAATACAGGTGCCAGCGTATACCACCCTGGGGCACAAAGATAGGCATGCTCAGCCTACTGCTGCCACCACTGAGGCTGGAAGACTGGCCCAGCTGTCATCCCAGGCCCCAGCACAACTTCACCATAGCATCTGCTAATAACTGCGCCTTAACCCATCAAGGAAATCACAGACACTACTAATGCAGTTTACAGGTAAGAAATCATAGGCAGTTTACAGGTAAGAAATCATAGAGACTACTCTATTGCACATACCCATTATCAAAGTCAAAGTACCCTACTCCACCAACTTCCCTATGAAAGCAAACTCACAAATAGGAAATATAGACTGTTATACCAGATATACAGATATCAAAGTAAGAAAACAAGAAACATGAAAAAGCAAGGAAATATGATGCCTCCAAAGGAACCCAATTATTCCAAAGCAATAGATCTTAATAAAAAAGATTCTTGAAACCCCCAAAAATTAAAACAATTGATTTGAAAGAAACTCAGTGATATACAAGAGTTTTGTTTTGTTTTTAAAGAACAATATAAAGAAATACTTTTTAAAAAATTAAGATAGGAATTAGAAATTTACCAAAGAGTCAGATATTTTTTTAAAAAATCAACAGCAATTCCAGAACTGAAGAATTAATTGAAGAAAATGCAAAACATACCTGAAAGCTTCAATAAAAAACTAAATCAGGCAGAAAAAAGAATCTCAGAACTTGATGAAATTAGAAATAATCAAGTCCAACAAAAATAAAGGCAAAATATGAGTAAAAAAGAGTGAGCAAAACCTTTGTGACATTTGGGGCAACATAAAGCAAATGAATATTTGAATTTTTGGCAACCCCAAGGGCAAAGAGACAAAAAAGGATTAGAAATCTATTTAACAAAATAATAGATGAAAATTTCCCAAGTCTCTAAAGCAAGAGATGTAGGCATTCAGATACAGAAGGCTCAGCAATTCCCAGGAAGTTACTGCAAAAAGGTCTTTTCCATAGCACATTACACTAAGACTGTTTAGAGTCAAAGATAAAGAGTAAATCCTTCAAACAGCAAGAGCAAAGCATCTAGTCACCTATAAAGGAAATCCCATCAGACTGATAACAGAGCTCTCAGCTTCAAAAGCCTTACAGGCCAAAAGAGATTGGGATGATATATTCAAAGCACTGGGGGGAAAAAAAAGAACTCTCTGCCAAGAATACTACATCCAATAAAATTATTCTTCATAAATGAAGAAATAAAACCTGGACAAAAAATTGCTGAGGAAATCTGTTACAACTAGACCAATACTACAAGAAATGTTTAAAGGATTCCTAAACCTGGAAACAAAAGGATGACATTTACCATTATAAAAACACACAAAAGTATAGAAGTCATGGGTAAAACAATCACACAAAGGAGGAAGTAAAGACTGAAATAGTACCACTACCGAAATCCACCAAACCACAAAGACAATCAATAAGAAAAACAAAAAAAGAAGCCAGGCTCGGTGGCTCAACCTGTAATCCTGCGCTTTGGGAGGCTGAGGTGAGTGGATTGCCTGAGCCCACAGGTTCGAGACCCTCCTGGGCAATTTGGCAAGACCTCATCTCAACAATAAATCAAAAATTAGCCCGGCGAGGTAGCACGTGCCTGTAGCTCCAGCTACTTGGAAGGCTGAGGCAGAAGGATCGCCGGAGCCCAGCAGGTTGAGGCTGCGGTGGCCAGGAGAGGCCATTGCCCTCCAGTTTGGGTGACAGAGTGAGACTCCAACTAAAAAAAAAAACAACAAAAAAAAAAACGCCGGGCTCGGTGGCTCAACCTGTAATCCTGCGCTTTGGGAGGCTGAGGTGAGTGGATTGCCTGAGCCCGCAGGTTCGAGACCCGCCTGGGCAGCGAGACCTCATCTCTACAGTAAATCAAAAAATCAGCCGGGCGTGCTAGCGTGAGCCTGTAATTCCGGCTACTCGGAAGGCTGAGGCGGAAGGATCGCCAGAGCCCAGCAGGTCGAGGCTGCGGTGGCCAGGAGCAGCCACTGCACTCCAGTCTAGGCGAGAGTGAGACTCCAACTCAAAAAAAAAAAAAAAAACCTAAACAAAAAAAAAAAAAAGAAAAAAAAATACATAAAAAACCAAAAAACAATAAAAATGACAGGATCAAAGCCTCACATATCGATAATAATTTTGAGCATAAATGGGTTAAAGTTTCCACTTAAAAGATATAAAAAGGCTGAAGAAATTAAAAATCATGATTCAACTATATGCTGCTTATAAGAAATTCACATTACCAAAAAAATACATATAAACTGAAAATAAAGGGATGGAAAAAGATATCCTATGCAAACAGAAACTAAAAGTGAGCAGGAATGTCTATATTTACATCAGATAAAACAGACTTAAGTCAAGAACAGTTTTTTAAAAAAGGCATAGGAGATCATCATATAATCACAGAGGAATCAGCAAAAGGATATAGCAATTCTAAAATATATGCACCCAACACTGGAGTGAATATTACTTGATCTAAAGAAAGAGATAGATTGCAATCTAGTAATAGTAGAAGATGTTGGTACTCTACTCTCAGCATTAGACAGATCGTCTAGGCAGAAAATCAACAAAGAAACATTGGACTTTAGACCATAGGAACATAACAGATATTTACAGAACAGTCTATCCAATAGCTTAAGAATGTACATTCTTTCCATCAGCACAAGACCCATTCTACAGGATATACCGCATACGGCCATAAAACAAGTTTCAACACATTTTTAAAAATCACTATCGTATCAAGTATTTTCTCATACCACAATGGAATAAAACTTTTAAAACTTTACAAACTTATGAAACTTAACATACTCCTGAACAACATAAGAACAATGAAGTTAAGATAAAATTTTTAAAATTCCTTAAAACAAATGAAAATAGAAACACAGCATATCAAAAACTTGTGATATACAGCAAAATCAGTACTAAGAGGGAAGTTTACAACATTAGATACCTATATCAAAAAGTAGAAAGATTACAAATTAATCTAACATCTCAAGGAACTAGAAAAGCAAGGAAAAAAACCAAACCCCAAATTAGCAGAAGTAAATAAATAATAAAAATCAGGGCTGGTCATGGTGGCTCACACCTCTAATCCTAGCACTTTAAGAGGTGGAGGCAAGAGGATTGCCTGAATTTAGTGATTCGAGACCAGCCTGGACAATTTGGTGAGACCTTGTCTCTACAATAAAGTAAAAAAATTATCTGGGAGCGGTGGCATGTACCTGTAGTCCCAGTTACTTAGAAGGCTGAGGCAGAAGGATCGCCTGAGTCCAGCAGGTCGAGGCTGTAGTAGTCATGATCATGCCACTGCACTCCAGCCTGGGCAACAGAGGGAGACTCCTAAAAAAAAAAAAAAAAAAAAAAATTAGAAAAGAGCTCAATGAAATAGAAACAAAAGAAATACAAAGGATCCACAAAATAAAAAGTTGATTCTTCAAAAGGATAAACAAAATTGGTAAAATGCTACCTAGACTAACCAAGAAAAGACAAAAGAAGACCCAAATAAGCAAAATCAGAAATGAAAAAAGAGACATTACAACTGATACCACAGAAATACAAAAGCGCATCAGAGACTATCATGAACAACCATAGTTTCACAAACTGGAAAACCTATAGGACATAGATAAATTCCTAGAAACACAACCTACCAAGACTGAATTGGGAAGAAACAGAGTACCTTAACAGACTAATAACAAGTGTTGAGATTAAATCAGTAATAAAATGTCTCCCAACAAAGAAGAGCTCAGGACCAAATGGATTCACAGCCAAATTCTACCAAATGTTCAAAGAAGAACTAATACCAATCTTTCTGAAGCTACTGCAAAAAAATGAAGAGGAAGGAATTCTCCCTAACTCATTCTACCAGGCCAGTATCACCCTGATATCAAAACCAGATAAGGACACAACAAAAAAAGAAAACTGTAGACCAATATCCTTGATGAAACCAGATGCAAAAAATCTCAACAAAATACTAACAAACCAAATCCAACAGCACATCAGAAAGATAATATACCACAATCAAGTGGAATTTATACCAGATTCAAGGATGATTCAACATATGCAAATCAATAAGCATGATACATCACATCATCAGAATGAAGGACAAAACTATATGATCATCTTAATAGATGCAGAAAAAGCATCTGATACAATTCAACATTTCTTTGTGATAAAAACTATCAACAAAGAAGGCATAGAAGGATCATATCTCAAAATAATAAAGTCCACATATGACAAACCCACAGCTAACATCATAATGAATGGGGGAAAATTGAAAGCCTTTCCTCTAAGAACTGGAACAGGACAAAGAGGCCCACTCTCACAATAATACCGGAAATCCTAGCCAGAGCAATTAGTTAGGAGAAAAAAAGACATCCCAATGGAAAAGAGGAAGTCAAATTGTCCCTCTTTGCTGATGAAATTATCTTATATCTTTAAAAATCTTATATCTTTAAAAATTTAATTTTTAGCAGCAAACTAAAAATAGAATTACCATTCGATCCAGCAATCCCACTACTAGGTATCTGCCCAAAGGAAAAGAAATCAATATATCAAAGAAGTACCTGCAATTGCATGTTTATTGCAGCACTATTCACAACAGAAAAGATTTGGAGTCAACCTAAGTATTCATCTATGGATGAATAGATAAAGAAAATGTAATATATATACATAATGGAGTACTATTCAGTCATAAAAAAGAATGAAATTGTTTCATTTGCAGCAATGTGGATGGCCCTGCAAGTCATTATCTTAAGTGAAATAAACCAGGCACTAAAAGACAAATATTGCAAGCTCTCATTTATATGTTGGAACCATAAAATTTGATCACATGGAAGTAGAGCGTGGAAAGATAGACTGGGAAGGGTGAGTGGTGGGGGCTGAGGAAGGATTAGGAGAAGTGGGATACAGTAAGATAGAAGGAATAAATTCAATGCTTGATAGCAAAGTAGGGTAAATATAATACTATACAAAAATGTATTGTACTTGGGCGATGGACACCCTAAATATCCTGACTTGATCACGACACATCTTATATATGTAACAAAAATTTCTCATGTACTCCATAAATGTGTACATATAAAAAAATAAATAAAAATGAATATTCAAATATTAATTAACAATGTCTTAATAATATACATCATTGTATCACTGATGTTGCTAATCTGATTAGTCATACTAAAAAATCTATATGATCGCCCAAACACCCAAATGGGCAAGTTTAAGGATACCAAGAATGACCTTGAATTAGATATTCAGCTATTTGACCTTCCAAAGGCTGAAGTCAAAGACAAAGAACAGATTTTGTCTGACAATAAAGGCCCAAACAAAATTTTAATGCATCTCTACTTACTGCTGTTTTATTAACATTAGTATACTAATTGATAACTGGTTTTTCCTTATTTTAAAAAATTTCTGTGTTCTTTCTTTACAATGCTATTCCATGGGAATAAGGACCCTGTGTGTCTTTTTCAGTAGTGTGACCCCTGAGTCCAGAAAAGCACCTGGCTCATTGTAGATGCCCAATCAGTATTTGCTAAGTGGATAGACAATTGGATGGATGGATAAATACTACTGTAGGAAAGGCAATGAAATAATGGTGGCTTGGACTTTGCAAAAGAAATGGGTAAAGTAATAGTTTTTTCTGCATATGGAATCAACATGGCCCGACAAAGGATTGAATGCGGGTGACGAGGAAACCTCATTAATCAGGGCGACTTCCAGGGTTCTGCTTGAGAAATTGTTGCATCTTCAGTGTTTAGCATCCAGCCTAACATGTTGTAGGGGCCAAAAAAAAGTCTTGTTAATTAGTGAATTGAGCTGAGCTTGGACTTTGACAGATTAAATTGGTAGCTATGAAACTGAGAAGTACCTGTGAGGAATATGGACAGGATTTTCCAAAATCTGCCCACACAACTGGCACTTGATGTTCACGTTCTCCTTTCAATGGCTAAACTTTGAAGGCAGAGGTGGCTGAGTATGGCACAGTGTTCAACCTCACTGGCCTGGAGAAAGACATAGAAATACAATTGCCATTGCTATCATAACTTGTAGTTTCCACCAGGTTGCTATTAAAGTAAGTGGTTTGTAGTTCCTCGCCTTGTCCCTGGGAGGAAAATGAAGAACACTAATTCAGAAAAATATGACAAATTTTCAAATTAATTATTGGAACAGTATCAGAACCATGAAAAATTCAGTTTCCAAAGAAGGATTAAAAAAGAACATACAGCACTAATTGTCATAGAGTCTTTGTTACATTTTATAGATTTTCCATTTTGTAAAGCAGTGATTCATTTAAAAGAAAAAAAGCTGAAGAGCAATTCCAGCAAAAAGTTAAATTAATACAGACATTAGCCCAGGCTCTGCGTGTATGATGTTGGCAGGTTACATGCAGCTCTTGCTCCCAGAGACACCACACTGGGGAAGACAACCTTCTGAGCTCATTGCTACTGAAGCCCTTTACTAGAATGTGAAACGTGATGTGTCCTTGCTCCTGAAATTCATTATGTGAGCTTCACGGGCCTTCTGGCCCCCAATGAGCCAAGATTCTTGCCTGATTTCTTAAGAAAGGGACACAGCAGTATGTCGTCTTTATCCTTTTTCCCCTTTCAATGATTTCACAAATAATGTGTAGAGCAGAGGAAAGACAACCCTTTCAGCATACAGCCACCAATCATCTCTCATTGTTTTCAAAGAATAGGCGACGGTTATTCTCTACTTTGGGTCAAAAGAAACTTTTTTTTTTCCCCTTGAGTTGGAGTCTCACTCTGTCACCCAGACTGGAGTGCAGTGGCCGCTCCCGGCCACCGCAGCCTCGACCCGCTGGGCTCCGGCGATCCTTCCGCCTCAGCCTCTCAAGTAGCTGGAACTACAGGCGCGCGCCCGGCTGATTTTTTATTTATTGTAGAGACGAGGTCTCGCCAAGTTGCCCGGGCGGGTCTCGAGCAAAAGAAACTTTAAAAAATTTGCTACAGTCATCTGCACACTTAGGTAGCAAAGTTTCAGTCTTCCAACCAACAAAATCATAGCATCTTCTCTCAACTGGTCTTGCTACATCAAATCTCCACCTCGAACAATTCTGAATGCCTTTGGACTTTTCCCACTCTCGCCATGCCCTCTAGTCTCATTGGTTCTAAGCAAATCATGTGACAAGCAGGGCAGTGTCGGGTAGAAGGAAAATAATAACTCTGGAAGACGTGGACCTGAGACCGAATACTGTCTCAGCCTCACCACTACTTTTTGATCTCAGGAAAGTTGCTTGTCCTCATCCGTGGAATAGGTTTACTAATAAACATCTTGTAAGGTGAGCATCAGAGATTGTACGAGTGTTAGGGATGGTTGATATAAAATTCCTGCCATGTAATAAACCTGTACTATGGCCTAAATTCTCTTAGCATTCTGATTTCTTCATTTATCAAGAGGACCATCTTCCCTTCAGTTCTATATCGTGAAACTGTCTCTAATATTCCATATATTAAACAGCTCCTTGTCTTTCCCCATTTTTTCATTTAACAGATAGAACTGCAAAATTATGATGTCTCTGTCTGATACCAGTCAAGCTGCTCTGGAAATCTCTCTGCTTTTTGGAAGACTATGTCAGACTGGCTTTTGGTATTAAGAAAAATTCAAGTTACCCTTTACTTAGATATTTATATGTATTTCAACATTAGCGTCAATTTATGATTCGAGTGCTACCATTTTAGAAGGCACGGTTTTAGCATTAGAAGATCAAAATACAGACACTAGGAATTTGTATTCTAATAGTTGATGCAGCTGTGGGTAAATTATTTCAAACAAATAACATAAATATATTTATAATTTTGGTCTGAAATATTACAGCTTATTGTTTCTGTTGTGGGAGGCCATATAATATCTAAGGTTGCAGAGAGAAAGAAATGTGTATACAGCATAAACTTTATGTAAGATTATAACTTCCTAGACAATACAAAAGATACAATTTTTATATTCAGTAGAGCCCCAAAACACCTGAATCCTCAGTTATACCTAGAAATAAAAGCGCCATTTTTATATGTGACTCAGTTTTTAGGTTGCCTCTTAATCGCTGTACTTTTGAGTTTTAAGTAGATTTTTCTAATTACAAATATTCTGGAAAAAGATTAAAGCACTTGCTTGATCTCTGAGTAGTTAAGACTGATAGAGCATGGATAATTGGTACCTGCAAATAGTATCTCCAACCTCATTTTAGTCGAAAGTTTAAAGTTTTCCCCTAGTCAATTTTCAGCCAAAGCTACTGACAAATAGCAAAATTGATGGAGAATGCTAGTGATGCTCACAGGCGTTTGAACACAACTGCTAAGCAGTGAGAATTTAGGAATGTAGGAATGGAGCCAAGGCTTGGCCACCCCAGAGAGGAGTGAGGTGTTTGCCCAGGAGCCCACAGGGGGCCTGTTCTTCAAGCAGAATTACAGGGCAACAGAGGGAGCCAGGGATGTCTGCAAGGCTGGGAGACTCAGCCTAATAACCTCTACCAGGGAGAATCCCAGCATGCTCTGTAAGGGTAATTAAAACCCCACCTGAGAGAAGTGACCCAGTCCTCTGAATGCTCAGAATATTATATTGAAAATTCCCAGGAATGGTTATTCATTTAGTAGTAATTAAATGCCTACTGTGTGTAAAAGCTCTAGCCTGTGACTGTAATCTGGGAATGTGCATGACCTTGAGTCTACTTTTATTCTCCTCAAGAGAGTCCACTAGCAAGAATCTTGTTGTTAGGGAGAGGAAAGTGCTCTATTTGTCACTTCTGAACTGAAGTGCTTCCATCAACCTTGAATTAGAGGAAAAGTCTCCTGTACTTAGCTATTGTTTGCATCATCATCGTCATCATTATTCCAGGCTCCTGAAAGGGAGCTGAGAGTGCTTCTTTTAATGCCAACTGTGATTTGCATGTTCATAGAAGGTTTGAAGTTTCAGAAATTAAATGTCGGGGTGTAAAATTTTCTTGAAGGAAGAAAGTATGATTGCATCGAACTTTCAAAGTACAATCAAAGTCTAAAGGAAATATAATTATTATTGTCGGTTTATCACCTCAAACATGTTGTTGTAAATGTCATTATATCAGATGAGTTTGGTAACAGGTTTTCCATTTTGCACTTTATTTGACAAGGTGATTCATTGTTTAGTGCAGTTTAAGATGTCAGTCCTTCTGGAAGGAATTGAGCTGAGCTGATGTGCATAAGAACATCCTTCCATCAAAGTATATGATTAAAGAAGGGTTAGACTCCTGAAATATTGTTTCCAAACTTGCTTTGAATAAGAGTAGTTTCTTTGTCGAGATATAATTTATCACAGTTTGCTACATCTGGGAAAGCATACATAGACTCTTCATGCTGTCTATGGTATTTTTGTGCAGCTCTGAGCCTGGTCAAGATGATCCCATCTCAGGTAAATTTGTCTCTATCATGGAAACCCATCCATGATAGTAATCACAGCTATTTGTTTTGTTTTTGGTTTTTACTGTTTCCAAATAAAATATCGCAGAGTGAATTAGGGTGATAGAGCAAACTATTTGGCCCCGCATTATTGCATGTAGTATACTGGATTACCAGGTGTTGGTCACCCAGTGAGAGACTTCACAACATAGCAACCAACTCTTGAGCACTAACAAGGAGCCACAAGCATTTCCTTTTTCTCTTTGTTAACTACCCATATCAAAATTGCAAATAGGCCAGGCACAGTGAGTCACACCTGTGATCCCAGCACCTTGGAGAGCCGAGGCAGGAAGATTGCTTGAACCCAGGAGTTCCAGATCAGCCTGGGTAACATAATGAAATCTAGTCTCTACAAAAAAAAAAAATTAGCTGGGCATAGTGGCACGTGCCTATAATCCCAGCTACTCAGGACACTGAGGTGGAAGGATCACCTGAGCCCAGAAGGTTGAGGCTACTTTGAACCAAAGATTGTTTTGATCATGCCACTGCACTCCAGCCTGGGTGACAGAGTAAGACCTTGACTCAAGAAAAAAAAGAAATCGTAAATCACATAGATCTCCATAATAAAGAATGCCATTTGTATATATATACCTACAAAATGCCAGAATCTGAGTTAATGAACGCCTTACCTCTAACATTCAAATCAATCTTGTAAATTATTTGGATCCCTATTATACAATTGAGGGATTGGAGACTCTGAAGAAGGAATTTCCCTGAAAACAAACATACATAGCCAGGCATGGTGGTTTGTGCCTGTAGTTCCAGCTACTGCAATGGCTGAGGTGGAAGGATTGCCACAGCACTCCAGTCTGGGTGACAGAGTGAGACTCTGACTCAAAAAAAGCAAAAAAACAAAAAGCAGACATACAAACAGTCAGTGACAGAGCTGGAATTCCAACTGAGGACCTGTGTCTCTGGTGCCCAGAGCTCTTTTGTCTGCTGTGGTTGGTGTGTGTCCATTACTTGCCTAGGCAATGTCTATATTTATATGTGATATCTTTTAAAATTTCACTTGATATCTGACTGCTAGAATTTGGTTTTAGGTGCAACTGCACACAACGAATATTAGCTGTAAGAGGAGCATTCTTTCCTTCTTTCCCCCAATTGAAATATATGCTGATTTCAATAAAGGTCAAAATGCCCCAGGCCTCTTAGGAGGAAAATTAGATGTAAAGTAACTCCCAAATATCTTCCAAATTACATTATTTAAAATTAGTCTGTTGGAGGGTGTCATGTGCTAGAAATTCCTTGTTTAAATGGAATTAAACAGTCTTTTTATGAGAGATGCAATGACCAACATTCGAGAATATAAAATAACAGTGATGTATTTATGCAGTTGCCATTCAAAAATGACAGCTATGTCATAGCTGAAGAATGTTCTCTCCAATGATGAAAGCAGAGGCATAATTGACACTTCCACGGGTTCAAGGCTGAAATATTTTCAAGGCTCCTCAGTTTTCCTTGAGAATGGGAAGTCCAGAATATCTGCACAACTCTTGATCCTATCTTGGCTCTGCAACATGGACGTGTGGCGTAAAGACACCAAATTTGACATTTGCTTGAAAAATCAAGTATACCACACTAGGATAAAGGCTTTGATGACAGTTTTTGTTTGTGTTACTGCTCTGGAAGCTTTGAAACTTGAGGTCTGTATGTATGTTTGATCATAGATATCTTGACTTACAGTTCTTTAAATAAAGCCATCTCTGGTTAAAAGGACTTGTTCTTGTTTTGTTTAAAAATTTTAAAAGTGTATGTGTGTGCATATGTCTATCTACATACATATATCAACAAATGTACACTTTATTGTTTTAAATTCCCTTACAGAATTAAAATGGCCTTATAAATTCTGTAAATAACTCTTTGTTCACCCATCAGTAGAGGACTGCATACTGGTTACAGGCTTGGGCTCTGGTATCTAGCTTCAGTTCTCAGTTCTAACCCCACATTATTTCTAGGACCTTGGGCAAGTTATTTAACTTCCCTGTCCCTTCATTTCTCTGTTTTTAAAATAGTATCTGATACATAGGCTTATATGTGTTCATATTTATAAAGTGCCTTCAAGAGTATTTGGTCACATAGTAGTGCTGTATAGCTAGTTGCTATTAAAAATGAAATTTTTCCTACATGCAGCATGATCATGATGGATAAAAAAATATTCTCAAAGTATATTTTGAGATGTATTAACTATTTTGGAGTTTTGCTTGGTTCTCTTAGAAAGGGAATTGATACAATTTGAAGATGGAAGTCACTTTTTAAAGTGAATTGACACACAGAATGGGGAAAAATATTTGCCAACTATTTATCTGACAAAAGCCTAACATCCAGGATCTACAAGGAACTCAAATGTGCCAAAAGAAAAAAACAAACAGCCCCATTAAAAAGTGGGCAAAAGATATGAATAGATACTTCTCAAAAAAAAATATACGGGCAGCCAACAGTCACATGAAAAAGTGCTCAGCCTCACGAATCATCACAGAAATGCAAATCAAAACCACATTGAGATACCACCTAACCCCAACAAGAATGGCCATCATTAATAAAACAAACAACAACAGATGCTGGCAAGTATGCAGAGAAAAGGGAACAGTTCTACACTGCCAGTGGGAATGCAAACTAGTGCAACCTCTTTGGAAAACAGTGTGGCAATTTCTCAAAGAACTAGACATTGACCTTCCACATGATCCAGCAATCCCCCTTCTGAGAATAAACCCAGAGGAACTCAAATCATTCTACAAAAAAGATACCTGCACATGCATGTTTATTGCAGTATTATTCACAATAGCAAAAACATAAAACCAACTGTGCTGCCCATCTAAAGTGGACTGGATAAAAAAAAAGTTGTACATATAAACAATGGACTATTATGCAGCCATAAAGAAGGACAAACATATGGACTTCACAGCAACGTGGATGGATTTAGAGCCTAAAATACTCAGTGGTCTCTCACAGAAAAAAAGAACAGAGTATGACGTGTTCTCATTCTAACCCAGACCCTGAACATTTATGATAATACTATAAGAAAGGGATTGGCAGTAGAAGGATACTGCCAGGGTGTGGGGGGAAACACAACATCAATAAGGGTACCTGATCTCAAACCAGGCAAAGTAAGGACCAAAGGGAGGCCCAAACTTAACCTGTATGATGTCCACCTGCGTACCTAATCCTGAATTGTACCCCACATCTTTAAAATAAAATAAAAATAAATAAATATTCAAAAAATAAAGTGAATTGATATCCGTACCAGGGTAACTACAGAAAGAACCAGAATAATGTACACAATGCAAGTCAGCATGACCATCATTACTTAGGACTACTTTTCTTGAAGTTAGTAAGGGGCAGCGGTCAGAGAATTAACCTGCTTGACTCCAAAACTGACCTTAGACAAGTTTCCTGTCCCTGAGCCTCAACTTCTTCATCTATAAAATGGGAATATAACGCATCTACCTATTAGATGTAATGTAATGTAATGGAGATCAAATGAGACAATATTTGTTAAGCACTATTAACTCAATAACAGTGATTAATATTTATAGGTTTATTATTTGAAAGCCCCTATTTACATGATGTCCTTACCTGCCTGTTAAGAGTAGTACAGACTGGTGGGTGAGTAAAAGTCCACCTGAGGGGAGATTCGGGTTCATGCACCTGGAGCTCTTCTCTGGAGGTGACTGCAACCCACCACCACCCTGAGATTGGAGACCTGGCTGCCCAGGATCATCTGCTGACCTCAGGGCTCTCTTGAGAGGAGGCAGCAGAGAACAGCAGCCTCCTTACCACCTGACACCCAGCCCATGACATCACCTGTAGCAGCAGACCAGGCACGAGTGGGAGGAACTATGGAGAAGATAAGCCATGGAAATCTGGAATAAAACTCCAACACCAGTGTTGAGATGCTAGCGGGTGCCATCTTCTCAGTCCTGGGACCAGGCAGAAACCTGCATTGTCCCGCCAAGCTCCACCATCTTGGGACCCAGAGGCTATCCTCTCATCAGACTCAGCGAGACATGCTGGAGTAGTCACAGACATGTCAGCTCTGAGTGGAAGACTTGACAGCAGCAGTAGCAAGTAGGGTGAGTCCAATCTGATCCATCCTCCTCCCACAGTAGTCCATGGGGCATCTGACCCATACTGAAAGCAACCCTATCAGCCTGCACTGAGAGCAGAGGGGAGGGGCTGGAGACCAGAGCTGCTCCCTAAGATGGAGGTAGCAGCAGGAACCTGGAGTTACAGAAACGGTCGCAGAGTGAGTTTTTTCTTTTCATTTTTGTTGCTGTTGTTTTTGCTTTTTTTTCTTCTCTCTCTTTCTGTTTTTGTTTGCGTTTGTGAACTTGTTTTGTTTCTGTTATTTAAACTTTTTTTTTTAGATTTTCGGTTTGTGTATGGATATTTTTGAGGCAGAATACACCAATAGAGGGTCTTTGTTGGTATGATTGTATGTTTTTGTCTTTTTTGCTTTTTCTGTCTTTGTTTGTTTCTCTGTTTATTTGTTAGTTGGTATGCCTATCTGTTTTCCCTCTTCCTCTCTCTCTCCACCTTTCCTTCATCTTCCTCCTTCCTATTTCCATTGCTTTTCCTCTTCTTATCTCAATTTGCTTTCAGGGAGCAAACAGACATCCCCCACTGCATGGACAGATGGTAAGGCACTGGGAAGTGGGTTCCAGGGGGCAGATATTGGGATCTGTAGATACTTCTGAATCACATCTCCCCTTAATTAAATCTCAGAACTTCAAAAAGCACATGCCCCCACCTCCAGTTCAGCTTCAGAATTGAACAAAATCAGAGGATCTACATAAGGAAGCATAGGAGATTGAGCAAACAGAAATAAAAGCTATTTCCCCATCACTGAACAACAGAATTTAAAAAGAGTTTAAAAAAAAAAAAAGGAGGAAAACATTCACAAATGAAGAAAAACCAAAGGAAGAATATGAGTCTCACACAAACCCCTGGGAGGCCAACCACTGAGAATTCAGACTTTGGAACTCAAACATTGATGAGCCCCCTGAATGACTGGTTTCAAACCACAAACCCAGATATCAAGACATTAACAAGGAGAACACATAGGAATGAGGAGAGATAAGATGAAAGAATAAAGAGTTGATGACTGAGATAACAGCATTAAAGAATACAGTGAATGAAATAAATAACAAACTGATAAGAATGGAAAGCAGAATTAACCTAGCAGAAGAAAGCATCTCAGAACTTGAGGACCAAAATATGAAATTAACACAAACTGTTAAAAACATAGAAAAGAAGCTTAAAAAGACAGAACAAAACTTCCAAGAGATGAGTGATTATTTCAAGAGACTGAACCTAAAATTAATTGGAAAACCTGAGGCAGATAGAGAGACAGAACCCACCCTGGAACAAACATTTCATGAAATTATCCAAGAAAATTTCCCTTATCTCATCAGTAATGCAATCATTCAAACACAAGAGATTCAGAGAACCCCTATGAGACAACAAATGAGAAGACCAACTCCTAATCACATAGGAGTCTTTTGCCTACACAAAGTAGGTATAAAAGAAAAATTCCTAAAGGCAGCAAGAGAGAAAGTTCAGACTACCTACTGGGGAAGACCAATTAGAATAGCAGCAGACTGATCTACAGAAACACTTCAGGCTAGGAGAGCTTGGAGCCCAACTTCAAAGGTCTCAAAATAAATAATTTCAACCAAGAATTACCTACCCAGAAAAGCTAAGTTTCATCAATTATGGAGTGTTAAAATACTTTCCAGACATTCAATCCCTAAGAGTTTACGCTGCCTGTGACAGCTGGAGGCAGAAAGGAAAAATACTTAAGAAGGTATTAAATATTTAAGAAAGTATTAAACACAGAAGAAAGGAAAAAAAGAATATCGATACCCTTCATAAGAATGCAGGAAAAAGATTGAAAACACACATGAATCAACCCAAAAATCAAAATAAAGACAACAAACAAATAAACAGCAGCAACAACAACAAACTCTATAAGAACCTCATAACAGGGAAAAACTCTCTCATCTCAATAATTAGTCTGAATGTGAATGGGCTAAATGCAACACTGAAAAGACACAGAATGGCAAATCGGATAAAATATTATGAGGCAACAATATATTGTCTCCAAAAGACTCATCTCACCAGAAAGGACACTCACAGACTCAAAGAAACAGGATGAGAAATAAAATTTCAGATGAACGTAAAACAAAAGAAAGCAGGAGTTGCAATCTTAATATCAGACAAAATACCCCTTAAGCTATTAAAAATTTTAAAAGATACAGAAGGTCACTATATAATGATAAAAGGTTCAATCCATCAACAAGAGATATCCATTCTAAACATATATGCACCCCACGTAGAAGCACTAACTTTCATGAAGTAACTTCTAGGTAAACTAAAAGAAGATATTGACTCTAACACTGTCATAACTGGAAATTTAAACACCCCACTAACAACCCCAGACAAAAAGTCAACAAGGAGATCCAGAACCTCAATGTGACGCTTGACCAAATGGACTTAATTGATGCCCACAGAACATTTGACCCAACAACCATAGAATATACATTCTATTCATCACCACATGAAACTTACTCTAAGATCGACCACATCCTAAATCAAGCATAAACAAATTCCATAAGATTGAAATTCTGCCATGTACCTTGTCAGACCACAGTGGAATAAAAATAAACATCAACAACAACAAAGATCCCCAAAGACATGGACACTAAACAGCATGATGCTAAACTACTCCTGGGTCAACACAGAAATCCAAACAGATATTAAATGATACCTGAAAATAAATGAAAACAAAGAATATTTTACCAAAACCTCTGTGATGCCATGAAAACAGTACTAAGAGGGGAATTATATCTCTATGAACACACATAAAGGAAATGGAAAGATCACAAGTTAACAGCCTACCAAATCATCTAAGGAAGCTGAAAAAACAAGACCACCAAAAGCCTAACTTCCACAGATGAATCCAGATCACCAAAATAAAAGCCCAAATTTGGGACATAGAAGACAAAAATATAATATAAAAAATCAGTGAAACCAAAAGCTGGTTTTTGGAAAAGATAAACAAGATTAATGGACCCCTAGCTAGACTGATCAAGAGAAAGAGAGAGAAAGCCCAAATAAATACAATCAGAAATGCAAAAGATCGAGTCCCAAATGACCCCGAAGAAACACAAAAGATTATCAGAGATTACTATGTACAACTCTATGGTAACAAACTTGAAAACCTAAATGAAATGGAGGAATGTCTTACATAATACAACCTCCCAAGGTTAAAAAAGAACAAATCAAGACCATAAATAGACCAATAACAACCTAGGAAACCGACTATACCATAAGAAAACTACCTACAAAAAAAGTCCTAGACCAGATGGCTTTCCAACAGAACATACAAGGAGAAGCTGATACTAATATTGAAAGTATTCCAGGCAATCAAGAATGATAGAACTCTTCCTAAATCATTTTATGGAGCTAACATCACAGTGATACACAAGCCAGGTAAAGATCCAACAAAGAAAGAAAACTACAGGCCAATATCCTTGATGAACATAGATGCTAAAATTCTCAACAAGATTTCAGTAAACCAGATCCAACAACATATTTCAAAAATCATGCAGCTTGACCAAGTAGGCTTCATTCCCGAGATTCAGGACTGGTTCAGCATCCACAAGATCATAAATGTAATTAAATACATCAACAGATGTAAAGACCAAAACCACATGATTATATCATTAGACTTGGAAAAAGCTTTTGACAAAATCCAGCACCCTTTCTTGATTAAAATCCTCGAACATAAGATGGAACATACCTCAAAATAGTAAGAGCCATTTATGGGAAACCCACAGCCAACATACTACTAAACAGACAGAAATTGGAACCATTTCTTTCCCCTAAAAACCGGAACAAGACTAAGATGCCCACTCACAGCCCTCCTGTTCAATATAGTATTGGAAGTCCTAGCTAGAGCAATTAGACAAGAGAAAGAAATCAGGGATATCCAAATAGGAAAAAAGGAAGTTAAGTTATCCCTCTTTGCAGATGACATGATTCTATACCTCGAAAACCCAAGAGAATCTATCTAAAAGCTCCTTGCACTAATAAAGGATTTTGGCAAAATCTCAGGGCATGAAATAAATGTGTAAAAGTCAGTTGTATTCCTATACACCAACAATAAACAACAATAAAAAGCACAATCCCATACATAATAGCCACTGGGAAAAAAAAAAGGAAATACCCTGGCATCTTCCTAACCAAAGAAGTCAAAGACCTTTACAATGAAAACTACAGAAAACACTGCTCAAAGAAATCAAAGATGATACAAACAAATGGAAAAATATTCCATGCTCATGGATTGGAAAAATCAACATTAAGATGTCCATCCCACTCAAGGCAATCTACAGATTAAATACATCACCCATTAAATTACCAGCAGCATTCTATCTCAGACCTAGAAATGACAATACAGAAATTCATATGGAAACATAAATTACCATGAATTGCCAAAACAATCCACAGAAAAAAAAAAAAAGCAAAGTGGGAGGCATCGTACTCCCAGACTTTAAGCTTTATTATAAAGGTACAATAATCAAAACAACCTGGTATTGGTACAAGATCAGGCATATAGACCAATGAAACAGGATAGAGATTCTAGAAGCAAAAACTCTATTTCTCAACCAACTCATCTTTGACAAAGCCTCCATCATCAACCACTGGGGAAAGGAGAACCTATTCAGTAAGCAGTGCTGGGAAAACTGGCTGACCACATACAGAAGGTTAAAACAAGATCCCTACCTATCATCATACACAAAAATCAACTCTAAATAGATCAAAGACCTAAACGTAAAACCTCACACTGTAAGAATCTTAGAAAATGCAGGAGTCATCCTTATGGAAATTGGAACTGGCAACCAATTCCTGATCAAAACTCCAATTTCCAGGCCATAAGAGATAAGATAGACAAGTGACACCTCATCAAACTGACAAGCTCCTGCAAAGCCAAAGAAACCATCCAAAGATCAGGGAGACAGCCCCCAGACTGGGAAAAAATATTTGTCAACCATATATCTGACAAAGCCCTAATATCTAGGATCTATAAGGAACTCAAAAGTGCCCAAAAGAAAAACAAAAAACAAAAAACAAAAAAAAGCTCCATTACAAAGTGGGCAAAAGATATGAACAGATACATGAGCTGCCAATAGATACATGAAAAAATGCTCAGTCTCACTAGTCATCAAAGAAATGCAAATCAAAACCACACTGAGATACCACCTAACTCAAGTCATGATGGCCATCAACAATAACTCAAAAAGCAACAGATGCTGGAGAGGATGTGGGGAAAAGGGACCACTTCTACACTGTTGGTAGGAGAGTAAACTAGTACAGCCTCTGTGGAAAATAGCGTGGTGATTCTTAAAAGATCTAAAAATTGACCTCCCATATGACCCTGCAATCTCCCTACTGGGAATATATCTGGAGGAACTCAAATCACTCTATGAAAAAGATACCTGCACATGCGTGTTTTTTGCAGCATTATTTACAATAGCAAAAACATGGAACCAACCATGTTGCCCATTGAAAGAGGACTGGATTAACAAAATGCGGTACATATACATGATGGAATATTATGCAGTCGTAAAGAAGGACAAAATTATGAACTTCATAGCAACATGGATGGACTTAAGGCTATAATACTGAGTGATCTATCACAGAAGCAAAGAACCGAGTATCACATGTTCTCACTCCAAGTGTGCCTTAAACAACTATTGTAATACTATAAGAAAGGAATTGGGAGTAGTGGGAAACTGCCAGGGGAGGGTGGGCACACCTTATCAACAAGGGTACCTGCATAATGAACATTTGTATACCTAGCCCTGAATTGCACCCCACATATTAATAAAAATAAATAAAAATCAGCTACTTTGTCATTGTTACTAACATAAGTGTTTGATACATCAGCAAATATATTTGAATTTTATTCAGATAATTTTTAAAAGTATAAACAGCATGAATTAACACTACTAATGAAGAAAACATACACAAGATGATGGTGGACCACAGGAATAATCCAGGAAGCCCATACATACTTTTACAGTAATAGCCAAGTTTTTAGAACATAATTTGATTTAAATATTTTTAAAAAACATGTGAAGGGTAATCCCCTCAGGTCCCCTACCACTGTGGGAGTTTTTCTGTCCTCTTAATAAATCCTACTTTCTAAAAAAAAAAAAAAGTGGAGAAATCACAGTGAATTTAGAGAACCAGAAAATAAAATAAGATTAGATAAAATAAAATATTGAAGACAGAGGAAACTGACCCTGTAAAAAAAAGGATAGAAAGAATTGACCTAAAAACAACAACAACAAAAAGAACTGGCCTTATTTTCACAAAGAGTGACTTGATCAAAGCACAGTTTTATAAGAATGCTGATTTCCTTAATGATATAATAAATGTGTTGATCTGTAGGTAGTTTAGAACAAGTTGGGCAATGTAGGGATTTTTGCACACAAACAATGTTCTCACAACAGAACAGTGTTTCACCAGAGAAAGTATAAACTACAATCTCCAAAAATCTTTAAATACAGGATAAACAACTACTGCCCTGGATATTTAGTAATGAAATGTAATTTCTCAGCATGAAAAGCTGGACCTGTTGATTACTTTTTACTCCAAGATTTTGATGGACCAGAACTTCCCAAACTGAGTTCTGTAGGATGTCGGCATACAGTATTACTGTTGTGCTGAGGTTGTGGCCTCTAACCTCATGTTGGTCCCCCATGAGGGGCCACAGGTCCAGGAACCATAAGCAGCAGCCTCCATTTACCCCAGTATAGGATATCATCACTTATGCATGCCATGAGGCGAAAAAACACAGGAAATCATTGGTTTTGTAATGTACTGAAAAGGAGCTGGTATCTAAATACAAATATGTTATCAATCAACTGACAGCTTTTGGGAGGCCAAATACAACCCCTTGATACACACATATGAGCCAAGACAGAAATGAGAAAATTAATGAACTTGTAGCTTTCATTATTCAGACTGCCTAGGTGTGTTTTTGGATTTGCCTCAGGAAAAGTACTTCAGAGGAGTCCAATTGAAACATTATAATGGTTTGACCAACGTGACAAGGCCTGTATCTCCACAGTGAGAGTTGATAGAGACCATCCATTTTCAACAATTATACCTTGAAAGTCTCAAATGATATGATTCCAAATTTCCTTGACAGAAAGCCAAAATATCATTTTGAGTTAAAAGAACACAAATCACATTCATCATGTTTTTTGAATTCTTGTCTCTTCCTTCTGTGTCTCCAATTTGTTTGGTTAGAAACTGTATACCTGATCATGACCAAAGGAAGAAATATTATCCATTTACTCATTCACTCATCATTCATTTATTCTTTTTTTAAATGTATTTTTCTTCTGTAAAGGCAGAGTCTTGCTATGTTGCCTAGCTGGTCTCGAATACCTGGGCTCAGGCAATCCTCCTGCTTCAGCCTCCCAAAATGCTGGGATTAGAAGCTTGATTCACCTTGCCCAGTCCATTCTTTTATTTAGCATTAAGAGAATGCATATATTTATGGAATCACTGTCAAAACTTTGGATGATCAAATAAAGTAGAAAGCTAATTCAAGCTACAGACATATGCAAACATAAGTGTAATACAAGATAGTATAAAGAAGAGGTCTGAGGATGGAGTAAGAAAATAGGTTGTGTACAGCTGAAGGGAGATGAGAAATCAACATGCAGCATATATTTCTGAAGATAAAATGCAGTCTCTCAATCAGTTAGGAGCATTTTAAAACTTTTCATGGAACATATTGATCTAGCATTGGCCATTGAATCCATAAAGAGGGCTAAATGTATGATCTCAACATATATTTGAGGCTTGTAATTCTCAGAGCCATTACTGTTGGCAATATGGCACAAATTAATGTGGATAGGAAAGGCCTTCTTTTTGACAGATGAAATGTCTATTTTAAATGGCTTAAAACAAGTCTATATCCCAAGGGCCCTCCTTTTAATTTTATAACTGAATAAATTGGTTGTCTTTAGATGAATAAGCCACAGCAAGACAAGCACCTCTCATGTGTTGATGACATGTCCTCTTCTATGGTCACAGAAGTGGCTTTGACAAGTAAGTCAGCCTGTTGGCAAATTTTTGTTAGGAAAGGCTGCTGAATATTAATTTTTCTAACACCAAAATAATCAATTTTGGCAGGCACATTTTGTCATCCAGATGGATAATCAAACTAGTCTGCTCAACTGATTGCCATATTTAGATCCTAAGAGTCACAATTTATGATTTACCTAGTTAGTCCTTGGGATGCAGTTAGTCCCCAAATTAAACACTTTACAGGAGTCATGTTAAGGATCTTCTGTGGTCGAGGCAGACCTTTGATGCTTCAAACAAGACAACTTTTTTGTGCCTTATGGTACAGAGTTCTGGCATTTCCATCAACGATTTGTGCAGACACTATTGTTTGGTAAGAATCACTCTTGGTCTGTCTGAAAGTGCTCATTTGTCTTACTGTTGTACAGAGGTGAAGTGACCCTTCATTAAAATAAAAATATCAGATTAAGTCTTTTGATTTTCACAAGAAAAATGCTTTGTCATCTACACATTGGATCTTTTTTTCCATCAGCAGTATGGACACTCTGCAAGTAGAACTGGATAGTAATCTCAATTTTGAATTATCTATTAGTCATTGCCTGTCAAAAGCCCAGCTGGAACTATCTGAGGGAGCCACCCATCACTCACCTTCAAGATTCTCCAAAATGCAGTCATATTATGCCGAGTTCTCATGTAAGCTTATTGTAAGAAGTAGCTCTATGTGGACATTTTAAATAAAGAATTTAAGTTACAGTATTTATTATGTCATTCAGTGGTCTTAAAATAAAGACCTATAGGGAAAATTTCTCCCAAAGTTCAGGTGCAAGACAAAGCATTTCTTTGATTAGACCAAGTATACTCTCACTGGTCATATTTTCTTTTTTACCTTGATTGCAGAGAAGCTCAGAGTAAATGCTTATGCTTAGTTCCAATATTTTCCTTTGTCTGGATTTTGATATAATTATTCCCTTGCCATTTTTATTTTTAACTTGTGTCTTTTATTGTATTAATGATTTTCCACTTAATAGTAATTTTTATTGTAAGCTGACTCATGGCATACATTACTTTTGGAAGTAGGGAGTGTATAAATACGTATGAAAAAATATCTCTGCAACATAGATAGGGTACGAGTACAGGCACTACCTGGAGGAATGTCTCAGAAAACGTGGTCATTATAAGATCTCCAAAGGATAACCTGGGATATATTTGTTCTATAGATTCCTAGGCTCTATCCCAGGTCTATTGAATCAGAATTTAGGTGGATACTGGGAATCTTCATTTTTGCAAGCAACTCATGTGTGTCCTCTATCCACTAAAGACTGAGAACCACTGGCTTAGAGTCATCCTCTTATTGATCCATCTGTGTAATCGTTGGTAAGCCATGTTTAAGAGCAGGTTATGTTTCACTAGCATTGTCTACAGCTCCAGCAGGGCACAAATATATTCACAAAGGACTTAATTAATTGAAATGTGTGAGGCAAAGTGATAAGCACTAGTAGCGATTCCAAAACAAATAAAGAATCAGAAATGATTGTTACAAACTATGCAGGAATCATGGAAGTCTTGGCAAAAGGGTGGCAGTGGAAATGGAGAGTATTTAAACAGGATTTTTAAATATGGAGAAAGACCACCAGGACCTTTCTTGTGACACTTGGGCAAGAGAGAGAGACAGAGAGAGAGAGAGAGAGAGAGAGAGAGAGAGAGACAGCTCAGAGATATCCCAGAACCTGAATCTTGAACTACTGGGAAGATGTCAATGCCATTTTTTGAGATAGGAAATGGGTGCATAAGAATGGAGAATTATAAGTGAATAAGTGGACCTAGATCTAGAACTCTTAAAAAAAAATCAAGTTTAGAGATGAAATGCTGAAATTTTACAGCTAGAGGTGAGTTGACATTACAGGAGTAGAGAAATAATTCAGAGAGGAGCTAGAGGGTGCAAAGAGAGAAAGGCGGAGAAGGGAACCAAGAGGAAGACATGCAGTAGAGAAGGAAGGAAGCAGATACGTGTCAAAAGGAGGAGAAAGAGGAGAACTTTAGGCCTCAGAAAACAAAAGAAAAATAGCTTCAAGCACCAGAAGCCAATCTGCTGTTGGGTAGATTATGATTTCCTGAAGAATTATGGTTGAGCACTTTCAGTAGAGCAGAGGAGGCAGAAATAAGACTGCAGAGGAAGGATGAATGGGGAGAGTAAGACTAGAATAAAACTCTGAAAAGTCTGATCACCTAGAATAGAGAGATGTGATGGTAACTTAGTAGGGAAGGAGGGTTGAGGACAGGACTGCTACTAGAATCTATGGTGTCTTTTAGAAAACTAAGAAAATGCACCCTTCTCCTAGGTAGACTTATTCCCTCATGTGTGTTGGTATTGACTCTGTTGGTAGAATACTGGATGGATTTTATCCTGACTGGCCTCTCCAGCTGGGAGTGTTTGTGCAGTATGCAAGCACTGTTGAGAGAAAGTTTTTGATAACAGCAGATATTTAAGTATGTTCTAGGCCCAGGAGAAGTTGCCAGGTGTTAGCAGAGGTGAGGGTGGTGTAGAATGTAACTAAGAGATGGGAGAATAGAGATAACTGCTAGAAGAAACTCAAAGAGGAACATGAAAAGTGGGCTCAGAGCACAGGTGCTCTTAGACAATGAACAGGGCAGAACAGTCATTTATGCCAACACCTTTCTTGAAAAATTTTTCTTATGTCATGTAATTAATTTTGTCTCATGTCACATAATAGAGGCATGGAATGGAATCCAAAACTTTTGTAATTTTCAAAGAACCTCAAAAGGTGGTGATTTCAGTGAGTGTTGCATATTTGGGGAGAGGAGAACCTATTCAGCAAATGGTGCTGGGAAAACTGGCTGACCACATGCAGAAGGTTGAAACAAGACCACTATCTATCATCATACACAAAAATTGACTCTAAATGCATCAGAGACCTAAACGTAAAACCTCAAATTATAAGAACCTTAGAAAATGCAGGAGACACCCATATGGAAATTGAAACTGGCACCCAATTCCTGATCAAAACCCCAAGTGCCCATGCCATAAGAGATAAGATAGATAAGTGGGACCTCATCAAACTGATAAGCTTCTACAAAGCCAAAGAAACCATCAAGAGAGCAGGGAGACAGCCCACAGACTGGGAAAAAGTATTTGCCAACTCAATGTCTGACAAAGAAATTTCTTAAAAGATGTCATAAGGATACAAGAGCTAGATTGAAGAGGTTCCATCAGCCAAATCTTGGACAATTGGAGCACCAAAATAAGTAATGAACTATAAATAACTAGGGGAAAGGAAGTCATATTCATATGTATGATAAGTAGGTAAATAAATAGAGGTAAAGGGCAGGATTTTACTGTGCAATACCAAGGGCCAACTGGTAAATCATGTTAATATTCCACATGTTCACCGACAATTAGAGCTGGAAAATCAATTTTGCAACCATCTTGGTAAGAAGCAGACAAGAACCACCAACGGATGCTAAATATAGGAGAAAATATGAAGATAGGGAGGATATTTGAATGGTTATAAAGTGTTCCTCCACAAAACGATCGAAATTAATATCACTTGTGGGGAACAGGCAGACATTGTGTTTCTTCAGAGAGGATACCCTGAGGACAGACCACTACCTATGCACTATTTGACTGAGAATACATGATTTCAATGTCGTCATTGGGAAAGATTCAGCAACAAATGAGAAATAATCTAGTAAAAAGAGGAGTCTATTCTATTCTTCAAAATTATCAGTGTCATAAAAAGACCAAAGGAAAAAAAAAGAGCTATAAAGGTGTTTCGAGATGAAATAAGGCTAAAGAGATATGACACTAAAAGATACACTGAAGGGAGAAAATGTTATAAAGGATATTGTTAGGAAAATTGACAAAACTGCAATGTGAAAAGATTAGATACAAATATTGTATCAATGAAAATGCTTGAAGTTGATAACTGTACTATGGTTATATGGGAGAATATAGCTATATCCCCATTAAGAAATATACAAAGAAATATTTAGAGATTAAAAAGTCCACGGCATATGCAACTTACCTTCAAATTGTTCCAAAAATAAAACCCAGACAGATAGAGAGATGGAGAGAGACAGGAAATGATAAATCAAATGGGGGTGAAATAGTAATAACAGGCCAATGTGGTGAAAGTGTACTATTTTTATTTTTGCAATATGTTATAAATCTGAAAATATTTTCAAATAAAAAGTTAAAAACACAGTTGTCATTTGGTGTTAAAATGCTTATAATAGGTATGATGCCTGCGGTGAATCCAACAAACATGTTCCATATACTTTGCTGTCTTTAAAAAAAAAAACCCTTGAAAATAATGAGAAATTTTGAGATAAAGTTTTCGTAGACTTAGACCTCAATATTTACTCTTAAAGCCAGAATACCTTTGGAGGGGAAAGGCCCATATTAAAAAAAAAAAAAAAAAATCACATAATGGATGCTAGGAATCATGGTAAAGCCCACATTTTTATTTTATTAAATTAAAATTTAATTTACACTGGCACATTCTAGAATTGTCTCTCTCTATCCACCTTTTTAGATGTGATATGTGCCGGAAAATCGCGTGTTGAAGTATTTCTCAAGTAAGTGGAATGTATGTTCCTACTAGAACATTAATCTCGTCCTTCATAATTAACTATTGCATTTTTCTTTCATCAGGCTCTGACCTTTAAGTGCTCCTGTTGTGTGTGTTTTTAATGCCTCACTTTTCTGGAAAATATGCAGAGGTCATAATGAGGCATAATTATATACAACATATAATTTTCTTTGGCCTTTTTCATGTGCTAATTTAGCTATCATTTCTTCCTATAGAATTTGTATAAGAAATACTTTGAAAAATGAAAGTCCTTTCTTCAGTTTGGGCATGAATCATATATTCAATGAGTATTTAATATAGGCAGGAAACTTAGCAATGTGTATATGGGTGCTAAATAAACACTGGACAACATAGTGGTCCTCCCTCTCCATGGGCATACCTTCTAAGATCCCGGTAGACGCCTGACACCTCGGATTGCAGGGACCCAGTGAATACTATGTTTTTTTTCTATACATACGTATCCATGATAAAGTTCAACTTATAAGTCATGCAAGGCTAGAGATGAACCACAATGAAAAATAATAAAACAGAACATGGTAACACTACCCCAGAATGGAAGTTGTCGTGCACTGTAGTCATAACTTTTACAGTTTGTGACAGCAAAACTAGCGTGACTTCCTTTATCCTTCTTCAAAATTTCCCGCATAGAAGATTCGTTCTTCCCCTAGGTTTTAGCAACCTCAGCACAGGATTTGTTTTATTTCCTTTTCAAGTGGAGAAGCTTCACCTTTTTACTTAAAGGATGCTCTTTAGGTTTTCCAAATTGTGGGCATCACCACTCTTGTGTTTTGGAGTCACTGCTTGACACAGGCACTGTGACATTGCAACAGTGGCTCTGATAACCACGATGCTGCTAAGTGACTCGCAAGCAGGTGCGTCTGTGAGTTGGAGACACTGGAAAAGGGAGAATCACTGCTGGGGGGCAGGGGTGGCTACTCAGAACAGCATGTGTGCAACTGGAATCGCATACATTGTTTATTTTTGGAATTTTCCATATAATATTTTCAGATCACAGTTGACAACTGAAACCACAGAAAGTGATATTGTGAAAAAGAGAGGAGTATTGTAAATTTCCATTTATCTAGATGGCAAATGAGCTTTGAAAAGAGGGTTTTTTTGATTCGCCTGGGCAACTTGGCAAGACCTCATCTCTACAATAAATCAAAAATTAGCCGAACATGGTAGCGCGCACCTGTAGTTCCAGCTACTGGGAAGGCTGAGGCGGAAGGATCGCCAGAGCCCTACAGGTCGAGGCTGCAGTGACCGGGAGCGGCCACTGCACTCCAGTCTGGGAGACAGAGTGAGACTCCAACTCAAAAAAAAAAAAAAAAGTTTTTTTCCTGCATACTCTGCTTGTATGAAAAGCAGACAGTAACTATCCTATGTCTCTAGTTGTCAATTCCCACATTATATAGAGAGGGCATCGCCAGCCATAGGGTATTGTAAGGATTAAATTGACTATGTAAAGTGCTTAGTGCAGTGCCTGGAATATAGTGAGTACTCAAGTGATAATGACTGATTATTTAGGTTGATTTTAAAATAATATTCAGAGAGTATTTACTTATTTACCCCGATTTCCTGTAACTTACAAATCTATGACACTAAGCAATAACTGGTAGACATATGGTGATGTTGAATCATCAAAAATTGAATTTTGTTTTAAAAATGTTTGAAGTGCCAGTAAATCACATATAATTTAAATAATCAGACCCAAGATTGATAAGTATAGTCTGTTGTTCAATCATTCTGAATCGGTGTCTTACCTTTTAAAAAAATATTTACTCACAAAAGCATTATTTTATTCCTATAGAAATTGCCTTAACCTGTAAATGATCAATAATTTTACTTTCTAAAATATTTTAAGATGTAGTTTGCATGGAAATGCATCATTGGTCAATTAGAAGAGAATATTCAGAGTTTAGAAGACTGATAGTGGTATTTAGAAAAGAAGCAAAAGGTGTTCATGTAAAAATAGAATTGTTCCCTAAAAAGTTAAGGAGATTTCACTTTACAAAACCTTGCTGTTAGCATCATTAGTCATTTGAGATCTGCAGGGATGAGAGCACAAATATGAAGACATTTGATTTTCACATCATTATAAAGACAAGACAAGTTTCAGCAACTTGGCTTTCTATATATAAAGACACTTTAAAATAAATGAAACTTATTTGCAAGCAAGCAAACACTCACACATAAAGGGAATTATTTGTTTTGAATTGCTGACTTAGTGTAAGTAACTTGATCAACTAATAGAACCAGACTAATTCTATAAACCTTAAAGTATTTTTTATAAACCAGCGGTTAGGGAATATTGGGATTTAAAAGAAGATCTTATGCATTTTTATGTTCTTAATGCCTTCAATCATTTTAAGTCCCTGAATAAATTTTGATGAATAATATTTGTTTTATGTCTGAAATGGCCCATTTGTTTATAGAGTTGGAATTTTTTTTTTAATGGCAGGTTGAGTATAAAGACAAATAAATGTTTTAATAATTTTATCATTCTTTGTTATTAAAACATGTTTTTTATTCACTTGTCTTAAATTAACAAAATGCACTATTATGTGTCTTCATGGTGTGAAAAAAATACCAAGTTTATGGTGATCCTAGTCAAACTCCCTTATATAAAACCGATAGTAAAGGGAGAAAGAGCAGTGGCACAGTCTATAAAGTTGATGAACATGACTGCTTACAAGGTAGAGCACAAAAAGCTTTGTGTTCATCTGGAAAATCTTGATGCTCTGTTATCATGTGACTCTGCAGATACCACTGGGTGAGGGAAGGTACCTGGGTCAACTCATCAGGACTGGCCATTTTTCCTAAGTAAATCTGAAGTCAGGTTCCGGTGCATCTTACGTTTGCTTTTTGAATTCACTTTTTTTTTTTTTTTTGGAAAACATACTCACAGGGAAGCTTAAGTTCTTTGTGGTGTGGGTTATCTGGGCTGTAGTACATGCACGGGCGGCTTGATTCTCTTATTCTGGGGGGACCTTTCTCAGGCCTTGGGACACTTCATTTCAAGCAAGAGAGTGCATGTCTCAGTATCCGTGGTTCTTAAACATCATGTCACTAGGGTTTTGTAATAATAATAGAGTTCCAAATTTTAGGAATATTATTTGTTTCGACATGAATTAGATTGACTTCAAAGTTACCATTAGAGCAATGTCATGCCAATCAGCTGTTTGAGTAGGGGAGAAAGGGGCAAGGGTATTCCCCACTCTGAAAATTATTAATGTTTGGCGAGTGCCTCTGCTATGGTCTGAATATTTGTGTCCCCTCCCAATTTATATGTTGAAACCTAATCCCTAACGTAATAGTATTAAGAAGCGGGGCCTCTGAGAGGTGATTAAGTTGTGAAGGCAGAGTACTCATGAATGGGATTAGTGCCTTTAGGGAAAAGGCCCCAGGGAACTTGTTTATTGCCCCACTACTTTATTGCATGAAGATGCAGCAATAAGGTGCTATCCATGAAATTGAGAGGGAGCCCTCATCAGACACTGAATCTGCTGGCGCCTTGATCTTGAACTTCCTAGCCTCTGGAACATTCAACTACAAATTCTGCTGCTTATAAATAACCCAGTCTAAGGTATTTTGTTATAGCAACCAGAACAGACTGTTTCACACATGTGAAAACCTTTCAAGTTCTGTGTGCTGCAACAAAAGACACTGAGAAAAGTTGCATTATGCAGGCCCTTGTTACTTCAAAATGCAAGAACACATCAGCTCTGCTTAATTTCTGATTTGGTGAGAGCCAATTAATCAAGGATCAGAATGATTTTAAGGCACTGACCAAAAGGCGTTTGCCAAAGAAGCCTTGCAAATATGTGGGAAGTCTTAAAGGTCATGGTTATACAGAAGGTAGATGGTTGCTTTTAGAAAAGGAAGAGGCTAAAAGTCTTCCCTGAGTGTTCGCTCCTTAGGCATGGTGGCAGTGGGAGGTGATGGTGCTGTCAAATATGAATTAAGGACAAAGGTAAAGAGGGACTGTTCCTTTTGAATATCTATTTAATGAATGTCCATCTATGGGCCGCGGCAGGGTCTGTGGTGAATACTTACTTCCTTGGTAAATTCAGATTTTTATTTATGATCAGTGGTCAGGAAATGTACTTTCTGATCATGATTTTGTCTTTGGGTTGAAAAATAAATTTGAAAAAATTGTTCTGTTTTCAAGGGGCTGGATTTCATTTCTTAGACTGCTTTAGAAAAACATTTAAAAAAGGATTCCAGTTTATTGGTGCATTGAAGTGAGTTTACACTGTATCAATTTTTCTGATGGTTTTGATTGAAAAAATTATTAGACTGTAATTGACTAATCCATGAAATCAATCAAAGCCAGCGGTAATAGTAAACTAAATTTAAATCCTTAAACACCACACTGTCAGCTGGGCTCAGTGACTCAGCCTGTAATCCCGTGTTTTGGAGTCTGAGGTGAGTGGATTGCCTGAGCCCGCGGGTTCGAGACCTGCCTGGACAACTTGGCGAGACCTCATCCCTACAATAAATCAAAAAATTAGCCGGGCATGGTAGTGCGCACCTGTAGGTCCAGCTACTTGGAAGGCTGAGGCGGAAGGATCGCTGGAGCCCAACAGGTTGAGGCTGCGGTGGCTGGGAGCATGCCACTGCACTCCAGTCTGGGAGACAGAGTGAGACTCTGACTCAAAAAAAACCCAAACAAACAAACACCACACTGTGAATGTGAAACAACCTTTAAGTTTATGAAACAAAGCATCCTTTATTTTTATAAGGCAATATGAAACAAATTGAGAATGCAATAAAATCTAAAATGAAAAAAAAAAAATAACTACCTCAGGTGCTTATGTGTCACATTGACTTTGCAAATGGAAATGTATCTACCTCTAAGAAAATGTCTCAGACTTTAGAAGCATGATTAGGAATCAGAAAACATTTCCTGTAATGAGCCAGCTAGTAAATATTTCAGATTTTGCAGGCCATATGGTTTTTGTTGCAACTACATCACTTTGTAGTTACATTGTAAAAGCAGCCATAGACAATATGTAAACAAATGTATGTAGCTGTGTTCCAATAAAACTTTATTCATGGACATCAAAATTTGAATTTCACATGATTTTCAAGTCATGAAATATTCTTTTGATTTTTTTTCAACCACTTAAAAATATAAAAATCATTCTAACTAACAAGTCAAACAAAAATAAGAAGTGGGCTCAATCTGGTCCACAGGCCACAGTTTGCAGACTCCCTGCTTCAGACGACTGAAGTAAGAGCTGTAAGAGTAAGTTGTGAACTTCAAAACACATCAAGAATGTCAGGGATTCATTCACTCTTCCTTAGAGAGTGCCTGTTGGACACCAAGTCATCTAAGTACTTTACTTGACAAAAAAGTTTACCCTGAGTTTAATAGTGAGAAGACTAGATTCATCCAGATTGTGGATCATTCTGTAAAACTGGCCTGGACTCTTCAAAACTGTTAGTGTTCTGAAAGACCAACAAAAGACAAACTAAAATCATAGGAAATCTGTTCAAGATGTTAAAAGACATGGAAACTAACAGCAATATGTGAATTTTGAATCTTGGATTAAAACAAGAACTATAAGAGGACATTATTTGAGCATCTAGAGAAATTTGAACATGAATTCTCAATATTATTTTTTTAATGTTACATTTCTTGATGTGAAGATGGTATTATAGACTTGTAGAAGAATGTCCTTGTTCTCAGGGGATATATGCTGACGTATGTACAGATGAGGTGTTACACTCTACAATTTAATTTCAAATGATCTGATCACACAATGTATATGTATATGTAGAGAAAGATGAGGTAAATGTGGCAAATTATTAACAATAAATGAATCTGAGTTATAAATATCAAATTTCATTGTCCTACTCTTCCAACTTTTACATGGATCTGAAATTCTTCAAAATAAAAATTGAAAAAAGAATATGTAGAAAAAAAGATACATAGTTGTCAATTTAGTTGGTTTGAGTTATATTTGAAATATAAGAATTATATATTTTAAAAGTCAGTTATTCCTTAAAATTCTAAAATAATTCCAACTTCATTTAGAAATTAAAGCAACGTGCCTTGTAGGAAATAGCTGAATTATTTCACTCTGTTTTGATATCTTCATCTAGTTTGCTCCCAAGAATTTTAGAATGGGTAAAACCTAAGCTGCATGAAACAAACACAACAGAATCATCAAACTCGGGTTCTCAAAAGCCCTAAATGTAGATTGTTTTGTGGCTATAGAAGATGCATATTTATTTGGTCACCAAAAGTCTGAAAAATTCTTTTTGCAATTATAACCACTTTACTTCTTCTAGTAGTCATATACAGATCATTTTGCATACTACTTTGCTCACTAAATTTTTGAAAATGTATTGAAACTAGAGAAGAAACAAAGTAAGTGGGGTAATCATTTAATTTGGAGAAACATCATAATTATTCAAAGACATGAAAGGCACTTTCAGATAAAAAAAACTTTAAACCCTCGGGAGGCAGAGACCATGCTTTAGTTGCTTTTGGATATGCAATGCCAAATATAGTGCCTCACACAGGTAGCCACTTAATGGATGTTTGCTGAATGACTAAATAAACGGAGGGGTTTGTCCTTGTTTTGTACATAAACAGGTTAGGTTTGGATTTGATGTAAGAAAAAGATTCAAGATGACTTACGCAGTGGACTGGGAAGGAAGTCGTGGATTCTCATTTATTTATTTATTTATTTATTGAAATTTACAATAATAGAATAAACACATCTTGAATATATTTTTAGAGAAAACTCAGCACTTGAATGTTAAGATACTTTTCTACCTGTATGATGATGAAGACAGTTCCTCAGTTTCAAGAATTCTGTCTGTTAACATTCAGTCAGGTTGAAAGGAATCTGAAACTCATGACCTATGAAGGGTGGTTGGGGAATAATGGTTAGGAGAGAATGAGTAACCAGCCTCAATTATCCTCGGGGTTGCCGGGAGAAAGAGGGAGTAGAAATACTCTGGGCTGCTCTGTGAGACAGAACTAGGTCCAATGAGCAAATGAAGGTGGAAATAGAGGGGCACTATACAGATTTTTGCAAACTCAGTGCTTTCTAACAAAGAGATTTGCCGGACAGGTTTGCCTTAACAGATGATGAGCTGCTGTCCCTGGAAGTGAGCAAGCAGAGTTGGTGTGGCCATTTCTTAAGGGTAACTGGGGAGGGAGTGCCTACATGGGGTGAGAGATTGAGTATTCACCTCTCTCAACCTGAAAAGCCATTGTTCAATAAACCTGAAAGTCATTCTGCAAATCTGGTGTTAATACTAGGAAGATAATTAATAAATCCTTTCAATACCCCAATGTCTTCTCTGAGCACATAACAAGTAAACACAACACCATTGTCAGTTTGTTCTTTGAATGTTTTGCCAATGGATGTAGACTTGACATTAGTTACTACCCAAAGAAAATGTGGGTAGTCTCAGTATGTAAAATAATACCACATCCCAACAGAGGTCTAGAACACTCTTAGATATTTTGAAGACTCTAGGATTTGTCCTTTCTCTACATCCTGGGCCGCTATCCCTGTGTCCTCTGTTATTGCAAGCCTAGCTTATTTTCTCCAGCTGCCTCCTAACTAGACAATTATCTCTAATCTCTTCCCCCTATAATCTTCTTGAACAGTGCAACTAGATGTCTGCCTATAACCCCTTTTGAACAAATTACTACCTATTAAAACACCTAGGATGATTCATCCATTTATAAATATATATGGAAAAGATTAGAAGGGGCAGAAAAATACAAATAGTGATTTAAGTGGTAGAAATACAGGTAAACATTGTTTAAATGTTCTTGGTGTGGTACTAAAGATAAATAAAATCAGGTTCAAAACAAAGACTACAAAGTGTCCTTACTACCTAGCGTATTACATACAAATTCCCAACTTCACTTTTTAAAAGACCCTTCATTAAGTTCTCCCAATTTATCTCTTCTCCTATTACCCCTGCAATAAAGCCCACAAGTATGCTACTGTCTAACTTTCTGTTCTCTCCCACTCCTTTTTTCTGTTTCCCTATACCTGCCTGCACTTCTTTCTCTGTGCCTCTCACCACATTTGCTCTCTTTCTCACCTCTAGGACAACAACTGCATGTCGTTTGTATGCTCACTTCATTCCTATGTAGGTAAGCCTCCTGAGCACAGGCCTCTGTCTGGTCACTACTGCATCCTCTGAATCTAAAATATGCCTTGCAGATTAAAAAAAGTGTTTCTGTACTATCTGTTAAATGAATGATTGTCATTCATGTGACTGCATGAACCCAAGCATTCTTTCCCTTTTTGAAATCTATATAAATTGATCATATATTGTATAATTTTATCATATTGTATTACATCTTTTTCTAGTCGTGTTTGTGTTTTAGTGTAGGATCGATGTCATCCATTATTACTTAACTCAGTACTGCAATTAAGCAAATTTTTATTGACTACCTACTGTGTGTCAGGCACTTAAGTAGGTGTTATGATCTAAATTAAAAACTGCACTTCACAGGAGTCAATAAAGACCAAATGGAATATTCCTTTGCTAATTTCTTTTACACAAAATAAATATACCTGAAATCTATACATAACAGTCAAATGTTCTATACTTTTCTATCATCCTTCAATCACATTCATTCAAAAGAACTATCTAAAATAAATTAAGACATACAAGGTATGCTAAAACCCAACATCAAACCATTAATAAGTAGAAGTTTAAAATCTAGTATCAGTTTTTATTGATTTAGGGCAACTGATGTTTATTCATTTGCTGTTCCAAGATCTTTATAGTGACCAGAAAGATTTTGAAAACTGAAGGCTTCGTGTCTAGTCTCTAGTTTAAGTAATTTTAAGCCTCTTAAGCAATGTGAGTATTTTGGAAGCTGCTACATGCTATATTTTTTGAGAACCAGATGCAACAATTTGGTAGAGAACACAGGTAGAAGAGATCACTAATTTTCCTTTTCCCCCAATAATCTGTGTTTATTATGCCAATTTTAATTACCATGCAATCTAACGGATTTAAGGCTTATATTTTCCACATCACTAGACATCACAAACATGAAAGCATTTTATACTGTCATTATACATCAATGTTTGTACTTGGTTATACATATATACAGAAATTATTCACACATCTTAACCTTGCTATTTCCTCCTTTCAAACCAACATAATTTTACCGTGAAAGCAGCTTTTTAATAAATGGTATAAGAAATACAGCAAGGCACACTTTTTTAAAAAACTTTTTTTTCTCATTACCACCTCAAGAAGCATAAAAAATGAAAATGTTGTACATAATTCAATAGTAGAATGTCACCAGTTTATAATATACAACACCTTATAGTTGTTTCTTGAAGTGCTGCATAGATTATCATTTTTTAAATGAAATAAATAAAATGGCGCTTTTAAAAGATGCTTAATTTCAAAAGAAGGACTAGTGTTTCTTCTCTATGCTGCATCAAATCAAATGTTGGCTTTTTAGGTAAAACTCTTTCAATAAACATAGGCATCATATCATTTTTTAAAAATCCAGATTGAAACATAAATTGGTCAAGCACTGGCAGGGGCATCATTCCAGACAGAAGAATTTAAAGGGCCATCGGTTGGTGAACTGCAGAGAACTGGCAGGGAGGGAAGGAGGCAAACAGAAAAGTCTAGCTGGAGAGAGGGGGTTGGTAGAGGTAGCTTGGGACAGGAATCCGTGGGAGAACAAGCAGCTTTGCTGAACTTCAAAGACGATCACCTAAAGAGAACCAGTGCACACATCCAGATCACAAGGCTCATGTGGAGAAACCGCACTTGGAAGGAAGAGTCATCTTGGGAGAAGTCAGGAACAAACGGCAGTGACAACATGATGGGACCAGAGACCAGCCCAGGGCGGGAGGAATGAGGCCACCCCTGAGTTGCAGCCAGGCTTACCTGCAAGAACCAAAAAAAAGGACAAGAAAAGGTTTCAGAAGTTTCTTTTTTATTTGCAAAACCAAGCCCATTGAGGAAGGCTGCCATTTTGGGACTCCTGCTAATGTTCTGAAATAAAAGGGTACATAAAATATGAATAATGATTTTAATAGCTCAAGGTTCACAATACTGACAAAAAAGTTTCAGTGTATATGTAAAAATTACAATAATTTTTTTTAAAGATGTGGTTTCAAAGAAAACAAGAAAAATCAGCACGGTTGACCTTTTCTCTGAATCTCATCTACTCTTTTGCCTGTGAACTGTTTTGAATATCCAGGTAGCTTCAAAACAATATGAAAATGTGAGCCTGCTGATGCCAAGTAATGCAGCAAGGTCTTCACAATTATTCCACAGACTGGGAGCCTGGGCTCTCAAGTTTAACCCCTCCTTCAGCGGTTTTATGTGTGATATTGAACAATTCCACTATCATATGGTGGTGAAAGATTCATAACACTGTGATTTTGCTAAATGTATCAGCTCCTTGCCTATAAAAGGATATAACTGGGGCTTCTAACTCAAATACTAACACATTTCATTTAAGGTACAGATAGCATTGTGGAAATGAGACTGATTCAATTATTTTTGTACATCTGATGGCTCAGATACAAATTTGTTCTGAACTCAATCTGCTCTGCCTATTGCTAAATGACTCAAATCAACTGGTCCATTATGAGGAACACCTGAATTCCAGGTTTAGGCAATGCAGAAAGCAATTATTGTAGGTCCTCTGACCAGTTCTCAAAGAAAGCAGGCTTTTGCTTGCATGGGCTTAAACTGAGTTCTGATGTCTGCTGTCAGGTTGTTTTACTGCCCTTCTAAAACTAAATATTCATATCCTCTCTGTCTTTCTCTTTTTCTACAATCTTGCAACTTGTGTAAGAGTCAGAAAAAAACTGAACAAAACCGGTTTGGAGGTTTGGCTAGAGCCATGGGAAGACAGGGAAAGAGGGAAAATTAGATTAAGAAAACCAGGAGGAGACAGACAGACAGAAACAGATGGGACGAAATTTGGTACAGTAAAATAATGCAGTAATACAAGAAAGTGCGGTGCATCATTCGAATGCTGAGGACATGACTCATTTGAAATCTGGCTACTAAGTAGGGAATCCTTAGGTAAGGCAAATCTGCTCTTACTAAATGCTGGCATTTAAATGCTCTCTGGATAATTGATTCTTTCAACTTGGCCCACTTGGAGATGGGCAGGTCAAATTGGCTGAGGCACAGATATGTGTGTGTGTGTGTGTGTGTGTGTGTGTGTGTGTGTGTGTGTGTGTGTGTGTGTGTGGTGGGGGGGAGGGGAGAGACAGAGGGGGAAGGGGGAAGAGAGAGAGGGAGAGAGGGAGAGAAGGACCGAGAAAGAGAAAGATGATGTTCAATAAAATATGTATTACTTAGCATGGCAGGGCTAGTTATGCAGAAGTACTGAAGAGTTACAAATTACTTCACATCCAGCAAAGCTTTGATTGATTAAAATGATTTCAAAGGTAAATTTGATAAGATTATACCTGTATTGTCTAATGAAAAATGAATATAGTTACCAAAGGTAGTTTCTTAAAACTGCTTGACCAGCTTTGAAAACTAACAAGCACTTAGTGTGAATCTAATTAGTAGAATGAGAATTTGTGTTGCATACAGGAGGTATGTTTGCTCTTATAGCTTTCTCGGTTTGTAAAAACTGAGAAGCATTTTTAACTGTATATGTGCATACTTGAGCATGTGTAAATACAAGTAATTGACTAAAATCTTCAGGTCATCAACTATCATATTTACAGACCAATAAAGTAGAAAAAGCAAGAAAACTGAAACTTTATAAAGGAAATATCTGCACTGTAAGTAAATACAGCTCCTCACCCCACCCCCAACACACACACACACACACACACACACACACACACAAATGGGATGGTGTGGAAGAGAAAACAAAACTCCATATCACCAAAGCAAACCAAAAGGGAAAAGGGGAAAAAAGTACACACTGGCTGCATGTGATGAGTTAAATTTTTATACCATGGGGTTTATCCAGCCTGAAGTTTAGGGTTAAACCGTTCATCAAAGATCAGAGGCTTATGATGAGGATTATGAAGAAATAACTGTCAGAATACAGCAAAAAGATTAGTGCAAAGTACATCTCTTAGGCAGGTCCTAGGAGGCACTCCAAACATACATTATGTGCTTCTTCCAAATTAGGCAGAAAGATCTGGATCTATCCAGTTACCTTTCCTTTGATGTGATTTGCTGTAACTGACCTCTCTATTTTTATAGAAACATGACACAAAAATGAAAATAATGAAAAGCACAGCAGTGTGCCTGGAAATCGGTGCAAATGCATACTGTTAGATCAGGTTAAAACTTCTCAAACAGTTTCAGTGGATTTTTAATTAGAACCCAGTAAATTTAAAAAAACCTTTTTCAAATTGTTTGAAAAAAATACCACTACTATTGCGGATTCTATCTGCTGCTCTAAGTTATTTTCCTCTTCTGGATGGCAATATTACCATTTCATCATCTGAAAACTTATTTCTGGAAAAACCTCAGCAATTTGAATTTGGTGAATTTTACTGTTCTGATCAAAAGAGCACCCCAACTGATGGTTTTCAAACGACTTTAAAAAGCAGAGCTTTTGCTTTTGATTTTTTGAATCCTGTAGAAAGAACAATGTCAGCGATTAAGCTCTTATAGACGTGAAGCCTCATATTCACCAAATAATTTTACTATGTCTTCCAAAAGGAAGACATAGTAAATTTAAATGCTGAAGGCATGTCAACATTTTGAGATTAAACAACTCATCCTGGTGGATAGAACTTTAATGATATTTGACTACTTATACTCAGCTACCCAGTACTGATGACTGGTGAAAAATTTGGGCATCCAGATGTTTTGACCACATGATACTGAAAAAACCTGAATAGGGCCAGTAAATATGGCTATTTAAATAGCTCTAGGCCTATAACAAGTCACTTGGGGGCGATGTGAGTTCTGCAGAACTAAAATCTGACTGCTGCTTCCTTTGCCCGAGATAGGGCCAGACATCACGGGGGCTCAACAAAAAATACTGCTGACTAGCAGCCAGGCTGGCTGCTAGGTGTACTCTGTCCCTGTTTGTAACATGTGAGGGTTCTGCAGATCCATCACTTCCTGTGAGTCTAAAGATGGAGCTGCTCATCATTTACATTTCATTTCAATTCTGTGTCTACGTAAGACAGAGAAGAAAGTCCCAGAGGATCAAAAAGGGAAAGTGCATCCCAGAGGCTTCTCCAGCGCCAGAGCTTTCGGAGCTCCGGATCTCAGCATGACTGGTGAACTCGAGGGTCACAATCACATGATGTCATGCTCAGAGTGGTGTTGCTTTCAAGCCTTTATCCCCTTTCAGAAAACAAAATCAGCCAGGCTCTACCAGCCCTTCTGCGGAGGTTGGCACAGCCAGCGGTACAATTGGTTCTAATAGAACTTGTTCTGAAGCAGCGTATAGAAAGGCTGTTACTCTCCGCTAATGGTCAGTTTTACTGCATACTGATGGAGAATGTGATTATAGGGTGGACACGTTTCACAGAAAATACATTTCTCTCTCTCCTACTTTTGTTCTCACTTGCAGCCAATTGTAAATAGAGTCTGAAACACAGAAAATTAGTTGAGCTATGTTAGTAAGTAGGATGCCTTTCTTCAATTTTGCATACTGAGTTTATTTTTAGGGTCTATATATGGTATAGATTCCCCCCTCCCCATTTCTAGCAACTCTACACAGAATTACACATTTTAATGAGCTTAGGGCACAGGTGTTGCAGGAAAAAAAAAATAATGATGTTTGCCATTCATCTTTCAAATTAAATAATGTGTTTTTAAATAGTAACTTTTTTCATAATACATTATGGGAACAACATTTATCTGTCACATTTTAAAAGATGTATTTGTAATAAATGTAAATTACTTTTAGAAAATCAGTAATTAGGCTCATCAAAAAATAAACAATCTGCCACAAAAAAGATAATCTTTAGCATAGTTAAGTATAATAACTGTTATTTGAATAAGTTAACAAATTAGGGTAGATTGCTTCTGTAATTCATTTCCTATAGCACGAGTTTAGGTTACGGCATTAAGCTTCTGGAGTGGGGGGTGGCGATGGCACTAGGCACCTCCGACTTTGGCGAAATATAACTCTCACATTCGAAGGCTCAGATTTTCTTCTTTAAACTTGATTAAGAACGCATATTCATCACTGGGGCTTAGAAATGGGAAATAACAGAATCTGTGTGTCACTTTTAGAGATACATCATCATCTCAGAATTATCAATCAATAGCTGTCTTATTAAATATGAAGAGTGGAATGACTTTCTTAAAAAAATTTGATGGAAATCAGCCTGTCAGCTTCAGGCAAAATTCAAAAATTCTGTTTTTATCAAAACGCCATTAACTTGTCATGTATTCTCTCTGCATTTGCTTTCTATGCCTGTTCTCAATCTGTGTGTGGACAAATAAGAGCCTCTTCTTTAACATCAACTTTCCCCTCCTGTTTGAATCCTTAGACATGGCTATGATTAGGAGCTGTGACAGCGCAGCCTTCTACTAGGGAAGCAAATGTGATGATAGTTACATTAGACAGAAGCATAAAAGGAAGGCCCAAATCAGGAGATGCAGCCTTTCGCCTCATCATTGTTCATTTCCAGGCACTGAAGGGAGCAGACAGCTCTCTGTGCAGGAAACTGAAGTGGGGAGCGTTGTTACTGTGCATGCATTTTGATCATGGAGTATACCTGTGATTGGGATAACCTTTCTTTTCTCCCGCAGTGGAAGAATTTGAGGCCTTAAATTGTTCAACTGCTTCTTCAAATTTTGTATTCTTCTTGCCAGAAGGATGGAATAACGATAATGTCACTAAGAATGTCCATTTTCACCACTTTTTTTTCTTTTGCTTCACAGTTACTTTCATTGTTGGGAGTATTTACTCTACCTAAATGTCTTATTCAGATAAATGTCTGCCATGAGTGGTCATTCTGACTTGTCTTTTCTCCTACCACGATTTTGTTGACTCAAGCTCCTATTTTAAATATATATATATATATATATATACACTATATATATATATATATAATATATATATGACATGAAGACTATACGTACCTTTCAATGAGATGATTTTCATGCTTGAGGGTGGGTACATTCTATCTATGCATATTTCTATGTCGTTCTTGATGAAGATTTAGAAGATTTTCTTCACAGGTTAAAGTTTTGGGGCTGGGATGCAACGTAGCCTTGTCTTTGGGCTGATTTGCCTTCGAGGAAGGGTCTTGAATTTTAGATTTGGCTGAAGCAGCATTATGTTCTTCTGACATTCCAGATTCACTTGGTTTTCCTGAACTCTCTTTTTTATTGCCCAGCCTTGAAGGAATAAACTCTGAGATTTCTGCACAGCCACTGGAAGTTTGGGGCAAACCATCTACTTCCTTTCCAACATCAACTCCTTTCTGAGGGGTAGGACTTGAAAGAGCCATCATGTCTGCATCATCAGCTAAGAGAGAAATATCACTGAGCTTAGAAGAACTTGCTGTTTCTTGTAGTAGCATTGCAGCTTCATTGCGAACTGCAGATTCATTTGGAAGAGAACTAGAAAAACAAGCCTCCTCCTCCCCATCAGAGCCATCCTCAACACAGGCCTCAAAGAAACATTCAATGTCTTCCTTGTCATCTTGTCCAGAGTCAGTAGTGTCTAGTGGCAATGGAGTGTTGCTTTTCTCTTCTATGTAACTGGTGACCTCCCCACAATCACTGTCATGGGATGAGAGAGATAAGTAGGAATAAAAATCCCCTTTTCTCAGCTGGATAGGCCGGTGAGAATGCTCCAACACTTTCTCCTTGATTTGAGTTAATGAAGTGGGAGCAGCCACCTCATTTTCAGGTTGAGATTTACTTTTTAGGGCTGTTGAAGCCATATCAATGATTTCCTTAACAAAGTTGTGTACTGAACAATCTTCAGCATCTTTTTGATGGAACACATCTGGCTCACAGTTGCAACAGGAAATGTTGTCGCTGATAGAAGCATTTTCCTCTGTTTCATTTTGTTCAAGTTCTAGGCAGCAACCAGCAGATTTTCCAGTCATACTTGGTGCATCATTAGATGAAGATGTCAGCACATCAGAATCTTGTCTGTTGCTAACCCCGGTCTCTAAAACCAGTTCTGGGCAAGACTTCTCAGTGGGAGTAGAAGCAGTGCTTTGATTTTCAAAATGGTGGTAATTTGGACATTTCTTTGGAAGATGTCTAACAGGTTGGGGAATAACTTCCCTTCCAGAAATATTTGAATCATCTGAACTATCTGTAAGTGCTTTACACTTACAATGCTCACTCTCTGAAATCTTTTTCCCATTTGAACGAAGATTTTCTGATACTTGTGAAATCCCATTCAGTTTGTCCTTTTGCCTTTCTGGAATACTTTCAATATTGCCATTTTCCATGTCAGCCACATATGGATCTTTATTAACTTTGAAAATATTTTTCTTATTTTCACCCTTTGTCCCTAACTCATGGGTATGGGGTGAATTCTTGCCATTTCCATTCTTTTCAGAGAGACGTTTCATGGAGCCATTCAGAAGGGCCTCAATGTTTAGGGTATCAGAGGGATTGGTCATCTCACTGCTACTTACATCTCTACTGCCTTTTATCTCATCACTGAGATTGCACCTTTTTTTATCTCTTGCCAAAGACAATTTTGGCCTAATCCAGGTCTGCAATTCATTCTTTATATAGTCCAGCCCTGACATCAAGTTGCATTCTTCATAAATTTCATCATCTGTTGCAATACTAGAGTCGTCATCCTCATCTTTGATGCATAGCTCTTCTTCAGTCAAGGTGAGAGTTGAGCTGGAGAGGAGGTCGCTGTCATCTTCATCATCAGTGCAAGCAGAGGTACAAGAGACATTAACAATCATGCTGACATTGACATCGCTTTCATCAGCTGCCGAACGAGTCAGCCGCTTCCTGAATGATGCATTCGATTCCGGGATCTTGTTCTTGTGTAACGCAATATCCTCTGAGCAAAGAGAGAGCTCGTCACTGCTGCTAAGTTCGGTAAGAGATGCTGCTGAATCTTCATTGATAGAAGACGCTATGTCCAATGGCATCTGGCCGGTAAAGGACATCTTTTGGGAACTGCTTTGGAGAGTGATATCAGAAACACTTCTCTTTATCTTTTGCTCTGAGGGGCTCTGGATATTCTCCAAACGATTCAGGAGATCTAATGTTCTTTTACTTAGTTCACCAACCGAGCCACTACTCACGCTTATATCTCCAGAGCTGTGACAGCTAAAAAGATCTTCATTGCTTTTATAGGATGTCAACCAACTTTCTAAAGAAGTGCTTCGCTGGAGGCTGTCACTGCCATTTTTAAAGATGCCCAATCCAAATAAATCGCCCCCTGGAGAAAGGGACTCAATAGACGAACTACGAGATAAAAGGGAGAGCTGTTTGGCATTCTGCATTCTGCATGTCTTTTCTATATCGCCACTTTTATATGAAATGCGATCCATTTCGTGGGATGCACTTGCTAACATCCTTTCATGGGGAGGTGCATCTGGTTGTAACTCTGCAGCCTGATGTTTAGATTTGCACGATTTTTTATCAAAATAAATACCATGAAGCAGGGGATCCTCCACATGTGCTTTTTCACTTTGTGACTGTTTCATTTTCATTGGCAATTTGAGTTTTGAGCCTTGGAGGTATGAATAATCATAAAATGTAAACATACCATGTTTTCCTTGTAATTCTTCTCCCAAACAATCAGGGGTATGTTTGGTAACACTGTTTAAATCTCCAACTTTTCCATTTACACAACCCACTGGTGAAATGGATGACTGAGAGCTATTTGGAAGCTTACTGCATTCCCCCTCATCTTTAAATTTTTGCTTTAACACATTAACTGCATCCTCCATTTGTGGGTCCAGATGATCAGTTTCGAGGTTACTTGGGGACCCATCTACTGCAGTGAGCAAGCACATTTCAGAGTTGGTAGTGGTTTCAGTGTCTCCTTCACTGACGATTCCACTCTCACTGCCTGAATTCTGACTCATGTCTCCTCCATGGCATGGGCAGGTCTTCACTGAATTGGAACCCCCTAGAAGATCTGGCAAAGATTTGGTAGATGAAAATGAAGAGTCTTTACTGAGACTTTTAGTTAAAACATTAGGCTGTGTCATGTCAGTGAACTTTGGGTTGTTTTTCAGAAATGGCATGTGGTTGTCCTCATAGAGTTCAACATTGTGGAGGCTGTACACCTGGTAAATGTGTGGACTGGAGGGAGCGGTCATACTTGAGGCATACTGAGATCCTCCATGGTCACCTGCCTCCTCTTCATAGCCAGGATCCTCACTACTTGTCTCTTCAAGCTTCAAGGAAGGCATGACAGGTTGGGGTTCTTGATCAAGGTCATTTGATTCTTCATTCAAACTAATCAATTTGTTACTTATGTCCGTTTCATCCCATTCCAAGGCATCCTCACTCATTCCATTTAGGTCCATCAAGCCAGGATCAATCACATTCAAAGTCTCCTATGTAGGGGAAATGCAAAAAGGAGAAGAATTAGGGAACACAAGAATAAAAATTCCATCCATTCAAAATCTCTTAGAAGAGGCAGGAAAGACAACTACCCCAAGCATGGATTTGAAAGACAGCATAACTATAAATTCCATTCGTCTCTGGAATAACATTAAAAAAGTATTGAAATAGACTTTTCTATCAATAGTAATTTGTAAATGAAGGCAATAACATAGATTAAAATGTAAGATTATTGCAGTCCAATTGTAATTTACAGAATTAATCATTTCTGATTCTTCTACATTTTAAATCTTTGACAGGGTGAAAATAAAACTGTCAAGTAAATGAAGGTGAAAAGAGTCCAGCCTACAACATCTCCCAAGGTGTATCCATACTGATACTCTTTTAGTTCTAGCGTCCGTAGTAGAACACTATTTGTCACCCAAGGCAAACTCCTTGCCTCTTCCTGGGTCCTCAGAAGCAGCTTTTTCCCGGGGACTCAGAGTTGAGTTGAAGCCACCATGTAGAGCCATTCATGGGTCAGAGGCTCTTGACTCTGTACCCCTTCATCCACATTCCCTTTTGGGGTTCTGCCTCTTTAGATCTTGGCCCTGCTCCCAGTTAGACCCATGATGAGCAACACTTGACTAATTACCTCACCTGCATCTGGCTGGCCCCTGAGTGCTCCAAGGTTACTCCTTAATCACAGTCCTCTCTTCCTTGGGGTCACTCTGTGATAGAGATTTCACTTTGATCTTTGTTAACTTATCTCACTACTGTCAGTCCTTCTCCTATTTCTTACAGATAGGAACCTCCCCCACAGTCCACCTCCAGCCCGAAAATAACTATCTGAAGACTTTCCTGACTCCCAAGAATGAAGAAGTCCAGATTCCTTTTTGCTGCTTTCTGCCTGCCCACTTGGGACCTCTGATCCTTCCTTGGACTTCCGGGCTATAGCCCTGTAGAGCTTGACACGTTCTGAGACATAGTAGCTGGTTGAGCTGCTGGACTCTGTCCAGACTCCTTCACCACTTCACCATTCTTGTTTTCTGTCCAGCTGTCTGAATTCACGCTAGAGCAAAGAAAGGTGTCGTTCCCCCCCCATCTCTCCATCTTTCCATCTCCATCTCTATATCTCTTGCAGGCCCTGATAGGTCCCCTACAGGGAGAAATACAAACAGAACTTCGAAGTTTAGTTTATGCAGGTGCAGGGTAGCCAGGCTGATGAGCATGGCGCTAGAAAGAGCAGACTGGTTGAAGGACTGATTTTGCTGCTTACCAGCTACATGACCCTTGTTCCAGTTGCTTAAATTTTCTGAGTACCAGTCTGATCACCTGCAAAATAGGGATATGGCACTATCAATCTAAGATCTTTCTGAGCATTAAATGAGCTAATGCTTGTGCAGCGCTGTGGAGGCAGTCTGTATCAGGTAGCTATAATTCTTAATGTGTGTAGAATGCTCTAGCATTGCCTTGAGTCAATTTATAAAGGGTTTGCCCTACCTACCTCATTCTCTCCTTCTCCTAAGTCCTTCCAATTGGCTATTAAAATCACAAAGGATCCATGACATGGTGGGTAGAGAGCAGTGTCACAGAGTAGAACAGAGCAGCATGTTTGGATTACACGTGAGAATTATTTTAACTGTCTAATTGAAAAACAGGCCAAAATGCTTTTATTTTTCAGTAGTGGAGAGAAAACTTCACCAGCAACATATGAGCAAAACTTTCCTAAGAAGCCCACAATCCTTCCTGGAACTAATAGTTAAAGAATACCACACAAACACATTAAGTATAAAATACCCATTAGCACTTTATTATACTGACTATGTAAGAGATTATCTGTATAGCCTACTTAAGTTTAAAAGAGTCCAGTTACAAAGTAAACATTAATTAAGGGATATTTTTAAATTTTCTAACAGAAATCTTTCTCACTGCCAATGTTGCAGCAGTTAATCTAGTATACTGGCAATCATCGCAGTTGCTTAGGTATGGAGTACATTCACTGTGATGAATTTTTATTAGAATTTCTGTTTATTCTTTGCTTGCTGATAAAGGAAATACTAATGACCAGTTAGTATGGCTAATGAATGTTAAAATCTTCAGCGGTAGTAACAATCAATCAGTCTAATCAAATAGTATATTAATTTCAAATACTATCTTGGCTGACACTGTACTCTGAGAGTGCTCCTAATAAATAATTGAACTAGTCTTTCAAAGGAGCTCTCTGAAACTCTGGTTGACTTTAACGTTTAGTAGCACAGATTTTCCATGAGGGTCCCAAATCTAGGGGCTCACATGGAGATGCAAAAAATGTGCCATCTGGATGGGCCAGGAGCTAAGCCCGAGTGACGCCTACAACTCAGATTCTTCTTCCATGACACAGTCGTTTACTGACCAAATGCTGCCTTTAGAAATTCAGGTCTTAGAAAGTATAACTCTTATACTTAAAGGAATAAATTCTTTGCTCAATAAAGTACAGTAGGTCCTCCTTATCCACTGGTTCCACATTTTGTGGATTCAACCATGGATCGAATATATTTGGGGGAAAAAAATTCCATCAAGTTCCAAAAAGCAAAACTTGAATTTGCTCTGCACTGAGTAATGTGTAGCATTGTATTAAGTATTATATGTAATCTAGAGATTATTTAAAGTATACGAAGAGGACATACATAGATTATATGCAAATACTACACCATTGTAAATTAGGGACTTGAGCCATCTGAGGATCTTGGTATCTGTGTGTGTGGTGGAGGGAACAGCAGTTGGAGTGAAAAATTTCCATGGGAAAATATTAAACTTTTAGATGTAATAGTGTTCTTTTCTTAACTCTCTCCTCTTATAAATCTCTTAAAATTGTTGTGATATCTGAAATTTTTTTGCATGTCAATTTCAGGGAATATCTGACCAGATCCATTAGAAAATCATTCACTTTCGACTTTAAATTTTTTTGTATTAAAAAAGTGCTATTCACTCTGCCCTCACTCACTCCTTTCTTGTTGTGGATTAAATTCTGTGAATATTTTCAATAAAATCTCCATTTCCTCAGGATTTAATCTCAACCATAAAACATACCCCTCAGGTGAGAAACTGGGTAAAGTTTCCAAGAAGGACATTAGAATATTTATATAATTTAAAAAATCACTTTTGGAAAAAAAGATATGCATATACAGAGATGTTAATTGATGGGTAAATTATTTGGTCAAACGTTGTCTTTGATGTAGCCAATAATGCTTGAATTAATTAAGCATCTTTGGTTTTGTTGTTGTTTTCCTAGAGGAATTGCTTGGTACTTTTTTTAAAAAGGCACAAATGTTCCTGTCTTTGATAAAGTAATAAACCCAAATGAATTTAGACAAAATCTAAGACAATTTGAACAAAACCAAATGGATGGTGAGTAGTAAATGAGGCTCCAATAGAGAGCCTGCAATTCCAGAATTAATTCTGAATTAAATTAATTTGTGCATGGGTCTTTTGTTCATAAATTTGCTTCATGGGTATAGAATGTTGGCCCAAATCACACACATCTGTACAGATCTGCTCAAGAAATAAATGGAGTTAATTGGTGCTAGTTTATTTTATTATTTTTACTCTTGGAAGCATTCCATTTATATTAGCACCAAATATACAGATAAAGTAACCAAACAAGGCTGGAGAAATGATGACGATGATGATGATGAAAGAAGCAAGATTCCAATTGCAGGAAGCAGTACATATCTGAATTAATATCTTCTGCACTTGTATGACTTTAATTGAGTTAGATTTCTCAGGATTTTCTTAAAGTTTTAGGTTAAATGGTGGACGATTTTAAGACATGAAAAACACATCATTAGCTAGGAGTAGAGATAAAGGAACCTGACATTCCTTTAAAAAGTTGCATCTTTTGAAAGACTTTTCCTAAAAAAAAAATCACCAAAAGAGTAGGATGAACTGAGTGTTCGAGTCAAACTTCTAGTGCTCAGAATGGGCAAAACCATTACAAGGTCTTGCAGTGTGTGTCCCTTGCTTATTCTAGACCCAGGAGTCTACCGAGCAGCACCACATATGAAAATCTGGGAGGACAGATTTATCTATAGGAAAGCCAAATACAACAAAAACATGCAAACAAATAAAAATGGCAAAAGCATTAACTATAAGTTAATAAAAATATACATATTCACCCTGGGATGAAAAGCAGAACACATGGAGGTTTGAGGGGGGGGATGGAGAGGAGAAATAAAATAAAATAGCGATCAGGGTGGGAAAATCAATTTTAATGAGGGAAAATTTCAAAATTCATATATTTACTCTGCTTTTTCAGTGCAATATTTCTCCTAGCTCTCACTTCAGACCTAAAACCGAAGGGTCTGAGCATTAGATACATAATTATTTTCCTACATTAGACTTAGATAGAGTTTTTGTTTTGTTTTGTTTTGTTTGAGTTGGAGTCTCACTCTGTCACTCAGACTGGAGTACAGTGGCCGCTCCCGGCCACCACAGCCTCTACCTGCTGGGCTCCGGCGATCCTTCCGCATCAGCCTTCCAAGTAGCTGGAAGTACAGGCGCGCGCTACCACATCCGGCTAATTTTTGATTTATTGTAGAGACGAGGTCTCGACAAGTTGCCCAGGCAGGTCTCGAACCCTCGGGCTCAGGCAATCCACTCACCTCGGCCTCCCAAAGCGCAGGATTACAGGCTGAGCCACCGAGCCTGGCTGGTAGAGATTTTATAAAAAGCAAAAACAACGGCAAGCGCAAGCAGCTATTCCTCAGAAAATGGAAAGGTAATTTTAAAAGACAGATCTGAGTTTGTAACATTCTGCCTCTTGTTGAGTACACAATGGAGTTAGAGTTAACAAGAAAAAGTAGAAGAAACTAGAAATAGTATAAAAAGAAAAATGTTCACTGTTTATCAGGCATTTGGGGATTGGGGGTAGACGGTCTGGGTTTGAATCCTGAATCCCCCCTCCCATATGTCAGCTCTGTGATTCTGGACAAGTTATTAAACTTCTATATGCCTCAGTTCCACCATTTGTATACCTATGTATGGCACACTATGTCTACTTTATAGATTATTTTATAGATTATTAGGAACTTTAAAAATAAAAGTGTATGTAAAGCCCTATGGGGATGGTCTGCCACACAGTAGGCGTACACTGCCTGGCAGCCATCAGCATATATTCCCTGTGCTGAAGTGAAGGGAAGAGAGTATGGCTGAACGTTAAATAATCATAACAGTGTTTACCACAAGACTGGAGGCTGATTGGCTAATCTCTTTAGTACAACTACATGCATGGGATGCAATGAAATAAACACTGATTTAGGTTCCTTTCTCACTCCCACTGCACTGTAAAAGGGTGATGCATTTGTCTTTGCATGTCCTAGATGGGTTTATCCTGTAGGGATAACCAAATGAGAAAAGACACCTGCCCAGTCCTCACCAAGGCCCATAGCTCAAGGACTTTCTATTTCCTGAAAATAATCTTTTTTTTAAAAGGCAGGTCCATTGTCTGTGAAATTCTATCACAACTGACACATTAGAGCAATCAAATCCTGCTCACTATCTATCAGATTGACAATAATGTTAAAGTAACTTGTCTCAGCTCAGAAAACGCTTTGAAAGTCTATCTCACACTAATGATCAAAAACTGTTCTAGTGAATGCTCTTTTTCAATAACAAAGCTGATCAGAAACTCAAAACAGACAAGTAAAATCCAAAGTCATCTCACAAATCTCACTAAAATGAGTACTGACACGGACATATTTCCTAGTCTTGACTACATAGATAATTCTGAAATAGTTGAAAATGAAAAATCCTTTAGATGTTGTTTTAAAATAAGTTTTATAGCAGTAAAAATTGCCTTTGTTCTCGGCATGGATCAGGAACAAAAGAGAGTCCGGTAATAGTAAACAGGGGGTTTCCTTTCATAAATAAACTTCATGAGGGCAGGGGCTTTATCTGTCCTGTCTCCACTAGAGCCCCAGCACTTAAAACAGTATCTGGCATACAGCAAGTTCTCAAAAAAATATTTGCTGAATGAATTGGAGGAAAATAGACTTGCCTGTGGTCTCATGAACTGTCGAGGGGATCTGGGGAAGGTCCTGAGGTTGAACTGTGATGTGACAAAACCACCTAGAGAATCTCTGACTTTCAAACTGGTGCTACCTCTCAGTTACAAAACCTAATAGCCCCAAAAACATGCTCAGTGAAAGAAGCCGGACATAAAAAGTCATATGTTGTATAATTCCATTTATATAAAACACCCAGAATAGGTAAATCCATGGAGACGGAATGAAGACTGGTGGTTGCCAGGACTGGGACGAGGGAGGAATGGGAAGCAGCTGCTTAATAGGCGTGGGGATTCCTTTTAGGGTGATGAAAAATTTTTGGAAGTAGAAGTGGGGTTTCACAATATTGTGAATGTACCACATGTCACAGAACTGCTCACTTGAAAATGATTAGTTGTATATGAACTAAGGAGAAGCCATTAAATAAGCAAAAAGAAAAATTATTTGTAACCTTAAAGAGGGCAGATCCTGGAGGCTGGTGCATGAGGAAACAGAGACAGGAGGTGCTAGAAAGTACCCTGAAGGAGTCCAGGTTCCCTGGTAAAACTGCAGTTGGAATTGGGTCCCACAAGGTGCTGTCACCACCTTTTTTGTCCTCTAGCACCAGTCTTGGAAGGAGAACAGAGGTAGAAAAACCATGGAGAGCCACAGAAAATACAGGAAACTCTTCAATTGTTCTAACACCACTTCCCTCAACTCCAAACACAGTAGCCTATTCCAATTCTATACCTATTTAATACCTCTCCCCTAAAAAAAAAAAAAAAAAATCCTATTTAAGACTTTTGAAGTTGATTTTGTGCTTGAAGAATAGGTTGCCAAGAACTTTAATGTTCTATAAAAGGGTAATCATGAGGCTGTATGAAGGAATTCCACAGAGGAAAGAGGGAAACACAAAATATAAGCACTTCTTTCTTCCTGTAACCTCAGTTTTCCTAGAGGGTCTGCCCCACGGAAGTGTTTTTTTAAATAAGAAGCTATGGTGTAATAGGATATATATATATATCTTTCCTGGGTTCCTGACACAGAGCTCCTAAAAACCTAGAATTATCCTGAGTGATAGAATGTCTTCTGTTAGTCATAACCACCTCCTTTAATCACACCTGAGCTCATGCTAATGAGGAAATTTAGGGTAGAGTCCTAACTGCATGGAGCTGGTCTTCAGAAAGATCAAGTGATTTGAGGACTGGAACTTTTAGTTCCACCCAAAGACCTCTGGGAAGGGGAGGGGAGGGCTGGAGAATAAAACACTTTTTTTTTTAAAGTAAAGATTTGAGGTACACTTCAGGGTTAGATATACAAATGTTGATTAGTTGATTATGCAGGTACCCTTGCTGATGAGATGTGCCCCTCCCTCCCTTAGCAGTTTCCCTCAACTGCCACAGTTTCCGCCCTCCCGCCCCAGTTTCCCACTACTACCAATCCCTTTCTTATAGTATTATGATAATTGCTCAAGGTCCACTTGTGAGTGAGAACATATAGTTCTCTGTTCTTTGTTTCTGTGATAGATCACTGAGTATGATCGACTCTAAATCCAACCATGTTGCTGTGAAGTCCATATGTTTGTCCTTCTTTATGGCTGCATAATATTCCATTGTGTATATGTACCACATATTTTTAATCCAGTCCAGTTTCAATGGGCAGCATGGTTGGTTCCATGTTTTTGCTATTGTGAATGGAGATGCAACATACATACATGTGCAGGTATCTCTTTAGTAGCATGATTTGAGCTCCTCTGGGTATATTCCCAAGAGGGGAATTGCTGGGTCATATGGTAGATCAATCTCTAGTTCTTCAGACAACCACACTGTTGTCCAAAGAGGTTGTACTAGTTTGCATTCCCATCAGTAGTGTAGAAGCATTCCTTTTTCTCTGCATCCTCGCCAGCATCTGTTGTTTGTTTTATTAATGATGGCCATTCTTATTGGGGTTAGGTGGTATCGCAGTGTGGTTTTGATTTGCATTCTCTGATGATGAGTGAGGCCGAGCACTTTTCTATGTGTCTATTGGCGGACCATATATCTTCTTTTGAGAAGTGTCTATTCATGCCTTTTGCCCACTTTTTAATGAGGCAGTTTGTTTTTTTCCTTTCGGTGTGTTTGAATTCCTTGTAGATCCTAGATGTTAGGCCTTTGTCAGATATACAGTTGGCAAATATTTTTTATTTTTGCTTTGCAGAAGCTTGTCAGCTTGATGAGTTCCCACTTGTCTATCTTATTTCTTATGGAATGGACACTTAGGGTTCTGATCAGGAATTGGTTGCCGGTTCCAATTTCCATAACAGTATCTCCTGCATTTTCTAAGAATCTTATAGTTTGAGGTTTTAAGTTTAGGTCTTTGATCCATTTAGAGTTAATTTTTGTGTATGGTGTTAGATAGGGGTCCTGTTTCAATCTTCTGCATGTGATCAGCCAGTTTTCCCAGCACCATTGACTGAATAAGTTCTCCTCTCCCCAAATAAAACTCCTGAACAGAGAGATTCTATGAGCTTCCAGGTTGGGGAACACCTGAACACCTAGAAATGGGGGTGGGATGGGGCGAGTGCATATGGAGAGGCATGAAAGCGTTGCCTGCCACCTTACCCTATGCATCTCTTATACAGCCAGTTGTTCCTGACTTGTATCTTTTATAATAAAGTGGTAAACTTACTGAGACAGGAGAGAGTTAGAAGCCGGTTAGGCTGTCAGGGCAGGTCTGCTGTAGGGCTCCATTTTACTTGGAGAAACAGCTGCAAGTTGCAGGCTCCAGACAAATGTCACAACCATTCCCCTTTCACTGGTTTTCTCTTTTCCTAACTGGCCCTTTTTCAGTTCTCTCGACATCTGCCCTTTTTACAATCATGCCACTCTTTAGTCGTTATAACTAACCAATTAGGTTAGTATATTTTCAATCCCTATACCAACCAATCAGCACACCCCGACACTATATAAACATGCCCCCAGTCCCCTCAGTGGTCTTACCCTCTTGGGGACCCCAGCAACCCACTTGGGGCAACGAACCTGGGCCCCCTCTCGGGCTCCCTCTCTCTGTGAGAGTTGGAACATTTTGCTTTCCTGAATAAACTTGTCCATGCTCAACCTTTGGTGTCCTCGATCCTTAATCCTCTCGGTTGTGAGACAAGAACCTGGGATTCATCACAAGAGAGCTGTAACCTTTCCTGACAAGAAAGGGAATTCTCCAAGTGAGCTGAGAGCTGTAACACTCCTCCGCAGCTGTCGGCATCCCCAAATTCTCGGGTGCCACTGGGCCCTCCACTGGGGGCGGGGGGTCTCCAAGCAAGAGCCGTAAATAGGGGAGCTAAGAGTTGTGACATCCTTGGGGCTCCGCAGCTGTCGGGCACCTCCAAGTTCCAGGGCTCCATAACGTCCTAGGTCACCATGTGGGTCTTGGGGCGCCATGGTGCCCTTGGACCAGTCCGTGGACCCTATGTGGGCCTCAGGCTGGCAGTGCGGCCCCGAGTAACTGCGACATTATGTAAAGTGTTTCCCAGAGCTCTTTTAGTCATTCTACCAAATTACGGAACCTGGTTGTGAGGATTTACATCCCGTGGGTCAGAAGTGCAGGAATTTGCACGCCTGGCGCCTGAAGTGAAGTCAGTCTTATGAGACTGAGCTCTTTCACTTGTGGGATCTGATACTAACTCTGGGTAAACAGTGTCAAAAATGGATCAAATGATCGGAGAATGGAGAGTTGCATGGTATGAAAAAAATATGTAGATTTGCTGTCAGAAGTGCTGTGTGTAGAGAAACAATGGTTTTTTTTTAAAACATTTTTTATTTTAAAATCGTGGTGTAGAGTTAAGTGTTAGGTATACAAACATGCATGGTTTAGGCACCCTGGTTGATAAGGGGTGTCCCCCATCCCCAGACAGATACTCACTACCGTTAATCCCACCACCCTTGCCCCCCCGTCACCCTCCCCATAGATTCCCACCACTGTCGATCCTTTTCTTATGGTACTACAATAGATGTTCAAGGTCCACTTATGAGTGAGAACATGTGATAGTCAAATCTTTGTTGCTGTGAAAGATCACTCAGTATTATAGACTCCATTTCCATCCAGGTTGCTGCGAAATTCATGATTTTGTTCTTTTTTATAGCTGCATAGTATTCCATCGTGTATATGTACCACATTTTTTAAATACAGTCCTCTTTTGATGGACAGATGGTTGGTTCCAGGTTCCTGCTATTGTGAACAATGCTGCGATAAACACACGTATGCAGGTATCTTTTTCATAGAGTGATTTGAGTTCTTCAGGATCACCTGAGCCCAGCAGATCAAGGCTGCGGTGGCCGTGACTGGGCGACAGAGTGAGACTCCAACTCAAAAAAATATATTCCCAGTAGGGGGATTGTGGGGTCATATGGGAGGTCGATATTTAGAGCTTTTAGGAATCACCACACTGCTTTCCACAGAGGTTGCACTAGAGAAACAGTGTTTTCATAGAGAAGCAATATATTTGTGACGATAAGTGAAGGAAGTTTAGATATTGTCACAATTTCTAAATAATTATTAGGTGCAATAACTTCAGTGTTGGGAGTATTAAAGCTAGGTGGCAACAGATGACTGCCTTGCATCAAGCTGTTTTTTTCTTCAACAAGTTAATTCTTGTATAATTCGTTATTCATATTTGTTAAGCAACCACTGTAGGAAAAAGTTAATTTCCCCACTCAACTCTGAGTGTTTTACTAGAAATAGCTAGAAAAATAATATACTTTCACTTCACAAATAAATTGTTGTAGGCCGGGCATGGTGGCTCAAGCCTGTAATCTCAGCACTTTGGGAGGTCGAGGTGAGAGAATTGCCTGAGCCCACAAGCTTGAGACCAGCCCAGGCAACTTGGCGAGAACTCATCTCTAAAATAAAAATCAAAAAATTAGCCCGGCTTGGTGGTGCATGCCTGTAGTTTCAGCTGCTTGAAAGGCTGAGGCGGAAGGATCACCTGAGTCCAGCAGATTGAAGCTGCGGTGGCTGGGAGCATACCACTGCACTCCAGCCTGGGCAACAGAGTGAGACTCCAACTCAAAAAAATAATAATAATAAAATTATTCTATTGTGATGATTGCTTTATATGTGATCATACTGAATTTTTATTTTCTGAATAGGAGAATTGGTTTTTTCTTTTCTCATCTCTATTCTGTGTTTCCCTGGAATTTTCCCCCAGAATCTTAGTTTAGAAACAGTTAAACATGAATTTTTTTTGAGGAAAAAAATGAGGAAGAAGTTCTTAAATAAATTTCTTTTCTGACCTCTCTAGTACTATGTAGATCTGAAACAAATAAAGGAAATTCAAAAGGAAAATGTCCTCAATGAAGCTATAGAAAGCCCAACTGTAATAAAATGATGGCATCTTCTTCATTCTACCACATGGTAAATCTATTTGCATGTCACACAAATGCCAAGCTGCATAGAGGTTTCCCCCTAATGATAACATCTGACCCTGTTTTTCCCTGGCACTGCTCTAGCTCTTTGGTATTTGCCTTTTGACTGTCAGAAGTTGACATAATATGTGAGTTTTGTGCCCCGGGATATAATTTTTGCCTCACTTTTGCCTTAGGGAAAAGTCTCCTTCACCTACTTTTAGGATAACAATCTTATGTTAATAAAAACCTACCATCTTTAAAACCTACAGAGCATATTGGTGGGAAAGAGGAGGTGAATAGTCATATAAACAAGTGAAGTTTTCTAACACATGGGCTTTTCTGGGAGACAGATTTAAGGTCCTAACCTTCAGACTGAATTTTAAGAACACAAGATCCTTGGCATGACCCTGAGGTAGGCTAATGCACAGAGAGAGCTTTGCCAATATTCAAGTTTGCCAGAAAAAAGCCCCACAATCAAATAACTGAGTAAACCCATGTTTAGGCTCTGTGACCTCACGTATTTGTTGAGAGAATGTTGCATCTTCATTCTCAATGTGGGTACACATTAGAAGCCAACACTGTGTCATCACTGTTTTTTTTTTTGTTTGTTTGTTTTTTGAGTCAGGGTCTTACCCTGTCATCCAGGCTGGAGTGCAGTGGCATGCTTATGGCCACCACAGCCTCGGCCTGCTGGGCTCAGGTGATCCTTCTGCCTCAGTCTTACAAGTAGCTGGAACTATAGGCATGTGCTACCATGCCTGGCTAATTTTTGATTTATTATAGAGATGAGGTCTCACCAAGTTGCCCAGGCTGGTCTCCAACCCCTACGCTCAGGTAATCAGCCCTCTTGCCTCTGCCTCCCAAAGTGCTAGAATTACAGGTGTGAGCCACTGTGCCCGGCTCATTACTATTCATAATTGTTTGCTCCTCTCAGATAAATAGGGTGTGCTTTTTGTTGTTTTTTAATTCTGAGACTATGATTATAACTCATCACTCAGAAAAAAAAATATTGGAATAAAATGTTGGTCAATTTGGATTAGCAAATTAAGAATGACCAAAAATGGCATACTTTATCTTAGACTCATTTTCATCTTATCTATGCTAGTCCACAAAACTTGTCTTGCTTTTCTCATGTTTTTCATCTAATTGACCGAAGGTTTAGGCTAATTAATAGACAGGTCACCTATGATTCATTTTCTTAAGATGTTTTAACCCTTGTTTCTGCAGCTGATTTTATTTAATTTGAATTATATCTTTGTTTTCATAGCCTCTCATAAAGATCACTGCTTTTAGACCTAGGGGAGACTAAAAAGTCTCAGAATTGCTAGAAAACCTCTGTTAAACTGTCATTGTACCCTCCATAAATATGACTGGAAAGTTTATAAGTTACAAGTTATGCTTGAAATTTCAGGATGAATTTTCCTAGAATGTAATAAGTATCCTTGAAGTAAGTTTCCAAGAGATTTTTATACTTGGATTCCTATTCTAGAGTCCCTAGACGTGTTAAAAACATAGACTCCTTGGGGAATTTTCTTTTTGTAATCTCAAGGGAAAATACTTAGAATCCTAAGATCTGATTAAACTTAAAAACCCAATCTTAACTGGAATAGAAGCTCTGGTCCTGGGCTCTCAAAGAAGATCTTGAGAATTTTAAATATCAGGACCTTGATTCAAACTGTAACCCAAATCAAAGTTTTCCAAATCAAAAAAATGTAAATTTCAATCTAGAGAAAAATCTGAAAATGTGAATTCATTTTGTAAATTTTCTAAAAAGCACTATTAGGGGCTTAGGGTAACTTTCATCCCCTAAAATCCTTTTGCAATGTAAAACATAACCCCCAAAACCCCAACAAGCCCCAAACTCTTTGGATATGGGTCCTTAAGCTAGCAAGTAAGAGACTATGCCAAATTTACAGCACAGAGAAACACACTGACCCCCCAGTGAAGCTAATTACCTGGGTCAGACCTACTGAATTTACTACTCTGACACTCTACAATGGTAGCATTTGTGACTGGTATCTCTGCCTTTTGCTTGCATTCAGGGCAGAGTGTGGCATGCTTTGCACTACATAAAGCTTGGTTGCTTGTTTCTCTTAATAAAAAGCAAGCAATTAGGGAAATATAATGCCAGATAAGCTCCACCTTTCACCAAATCAACAATATTTTTCAAAGGACTACTCAATAAGACATTCTCTTGGCAAATGTCATCCCTACTACTAGGGAGCGCAAGGAACATGTGGATAAATGAAGATCCCTCATGTTTACCTGCAGATAGTTTCCATACCAAGCCAACAAAGGCTTCATTTTTTTCTCTAAAATTGAAGTCCCCCACCACAAAGTCATCATTTTCCTTCATTATTTAGTAAAGCTACTAGATGAGCTGTGACTCCATAAAGTTTAGGAACTCATTTATTATGTTGCCTGATCAGACCTTGCATTTATTTACACAGTGTACCCATAAAACCCAGCTTTCATTAGTGCTGGGGAGGAACAACCCCGCTCCCTTTGCTGGAGAAGGTGAAGCTGGAGAAGATAATTAACCATGAAACAATAAGGAGGCTTGCTGGGTAAGCAGTAGTGTGAAAACAGTTACTCCTCACAAAAGAGGGGAAATTAGCTTGCTGGATAAAAAAGGAAGTGTCAGATTGAAGACTGAAAGGCCTGCCAAGAGAAGTAGATAGCTCTATGCATCATTAATGAAATTTTTTAACACTTAAACGCCACAGCTGTCCACATTTAAATGCATGTAAATGCCATGTGTTCCAGAGATTAATATGCATGTTAAAATATTTCCCTCCTTCTTAAACTACTAGATGTTGTCTCTGTTTCAGTTCACCTACTTTCTAAGAATAAAAATGCGCTAGCTTTCTCAGCCTTGCGCCCTCATTTCCAAAGCCCACATACACCAAGCATCCAAGAGATGGGCAGTGTGCTCATTATATTTTAACAAACACATTATTTTACATTCATAATACTGATATTTTAGTAAACAAAAAGTTTGTTTTGATTTTGCTGCTTCACAGAGTGAAGACTTATGATGTGCGTTTCCTTTCAAACTTCCTCCTGGAGCATTAGTGCTCCCTGAAGCAGCCCCATTTTGGCAGAAATTCAGTTCTATGCAGTGCCAAAAGAAATAGAATAAACAAACACTGCTCCATGCAGCTGGCGAGATAATTTACATATTACTGCACACCAAACATGAAGACCTGAATATGGATTAGAGCTACGGTGATGACACAAATGTCATATAGATAAAGAGAAACAAAATTCAACACATCGTTGTTTATTTTACCACTGCTACTGTATGAGTGCTGCTCAGAAAGAAAAAAAAATGGAGGAATTGCCTTTTGAAAATTGGACTCCTTTCTGTATTTGAAGCAGGATCTTTTAGACTGTAAAACAAGAAAAGAAAGGAGCATAAAAGTATGGGTTATTTTGGATATCCTAATATTCTCTGCTTTTTGCCTTGTCAGTTAAAACAATGTTTATGTGCATCAATTTGGATGGGGGGGGGGTGAGAGATCTTACAGAAATAACCTTGAAAATACAAAGACACCTGCATTCTTATCCAGTCCTTTCTCCAGTCCTGATAATTTCAGCTGAACACTGAGCTCTTTAATTGAGAATAGGGTCCTTGGTTAGGGGGGTCGAGTAGGCAATATGTGCACATAAAAGCTCCTTCAGGAAACACCATCCAGTGGACGGGACTTGCTGGGGATGTTCGGTGAACATGTCAGCTCTCCTTGTTCCTGCACGTGCAGATTCCTGCAAATCAGTCGACCCTTCCTGACCTCAGCTAGATGTATAGATGTCATAGGAAGGAAGAGTCGCCTCTCTGGATAGTTATTGCTGTAACTCATTTTCTAATTCTTGGGGAAGATAAGTGCTAAGAAAGTAACACAAATAATAATGACAGAGTGAAGCATAAAAAGAATGGAGATGTTTTAGCCCATGCCAAATTAAAATTGCTTTAATCGACTTTAGATTACTTTAATACAAAAACTGCTCTTGAAATGTGATTATTTTAGGAGCTTCTAATATTAGAATTACAATATTTGTCATTATGGTTACTCTTACGTGTAAAAACAAAGGGAGAAATCAGGTCCATGTAGGTGAATCTTATAAATTAGAATCACTCAAATTTAACAGTTAAGTCATGTTCTTTAAAATTTAGGAAACAAACTGGGAGAAGTCAAGGCTACTTCTTTTCTATAGCATTTGAAAAGTTACGCTGATTAGGACAAGGAAAAAGTTATCTATTTCCACAAATCCAAACTCAAGATATGGATGACATTACAGCAAGAAAAACTAGGTGAGCTAAGAAAGAAGGACTTGTTATTAAAAGGGCAATTAAACATTCTCATATTCTCATAAAAATTTGCAAAAAACTTATCCCTAGACCTTTTTTAGAAACAGAAGAGACAGCAATGTGTTTAGGGTAATCCTATGAACCACTTTCAAACCAAGCTTCCCAAAATAAACCCTCTCCTTGTATTATGTCCATCACTAGAAAAGAAAAAAACTAAGCAGAACAAAACAGAACGCAAACCCAGAACTTTTAGTGGATATTTTCTCTTCTAAATTATTCTGACTGACTTTTATGACTTTCCTTAATCTGGTCACATAAAATGACTGAAATGTAATTCTTAATGCTCCCCCAAAATTAACCTTTGTTATAGTAACTGCCTCATAAATATTCCCTGCTCACGTTTATTACCATGTCTTTGTTCATAATAGGCATTCAATAAATATTATTTGAATGAATTAATGAATAAATGTGGTTTCTACTGGCCTCACCCGAATCTCTCAAAATTCAGTCTTAAATTTCTCTAAAGATTTCTCTAGTTACTCAGCCTTCCGTGATTTCCATTTCATTTGTTTCTTACATGAGATAGAACCACACAATTTAGCACTTACATTCATTTATTCACTCAAAAAATGTTCACTGAATACTTAGTACTGTCCAAACACTGAGAAGTTATAAAGGTGAATCAAGTACAGACTCATCTCTCAAGTAGCTTGCAGTTTTGTGTTTAGTTTTGCAATTGGTGTTATTATTTTCATCCCAGACACAGTTTGGAATGATTACTGTCTAATCTATGTCAATATTATCTTACTATCACGACATATAGCTTGCAAATTCCTCGAGAGTGAAGCTCATGTCCTATACTACTTCTGTGAAGGCAAATCCCAGAACAATGCTTGATTATCTGCCCATGGGCTCAGTTGCTCCTAATCTGAGACCTGATAGAATCATGCAACAGAACATCTCTGCAAACAGATTAAATATTCAGAATCCAATACTTGCATATAATACAGCAATTATACATTGATGGTATTATGGCTAAAGGAGGAATATTTAATCTATATTAAAATACCTTTATCTTTTCAGACCATGGGTCTATGAGTTTGCTTGTACTATTTTGTACTGTTACTTTCCTCTATGTAAAAATTAGTGTTTTCAATATTGGTATTTCAATTTTAACCCCTGGAAGGCTAAGTAATAGCATTGTTTCACTGACATTCAGCAAACTTATTTATGTTAAAAAATCATAAACACAATTCAAATGAAATAACAGACTTTAAAATATTAGACCTGAGTAAAAAAGAAAATCAGAATAAATATGATCCTGTATAGTGGAATAAGAAAATTATTTTACCTCAGTGGCATTTCTACTTAAATGTTTTCTCCTCAATCAGAATTTAATTGTGACTGTTGTTTCATAACCAAGGTGTTGATACTGAGGCTTAATATCTATTTTTTTTTTAATTTTAAATATGTGGGGTACAATTCAGGGTTAGGTATACAAATGTTGATTTATGCAGGTACCCTTGTTAATGAGGTATGCCTCTCCCTCCCTGGAAGTTTCCCACTACTGCCAATTCCTTTCTTATAGTGTTACGATAGCTGTTCAAGGTCCACTTATGAGTGAGAACATGAGATACTTGGTTCTTTGTGGGCTTAATACCTATCATTTCTAGATCAGTGCTTCCCAAACTTTTCCATGTCATGATACATAGAAAGTGCTAATATAGGCTGCATACCGGGAAGGAAGGAAGTTGCTTACTGCAGAAGGCAACCAGCCTATACTCCTGCCACATCCCCCCTTCTCTGTATCCCTCTCTCCCCTGCCCCCAAGTTGAGGGTTTCAATATCTTAGTCCACATCTAAATGGTCCAGGGTACATGACTGGGAAACTCTTCATCAACATAACTATAGCTAGAGGTTTCTTTGAGTGGCAAAACCATGAATATATAAGGTGATGTGGGGGGTCAACAAAGGCTAAATAAATAGCAGACTGAGATAGGAAGAAAAATAAATAGACTAAAGCAAGTTATTATAAACCTTTCAGATAACCTTGTTCATTCATTCAATGAAGATGTATTCAGCAAATTATTTATGTATTCAACATATATTTGTTAAATACCACGTACTGGGTAAAATAGATATGGTTTAGTCTTAGGACTTACTAGGCTGGATTACAATTAAAGGTCACAAAAAAGGTTGCAATAAAATACGTGAGGAGGACCTGATCTATTCTAGGAGGCCAAGAAAACATGACTGAGAAAGTGTCTTTTGAGCTGATTTCCAAAGAATAATAAGAATTTTCTGGGAGGGAACTCAGAGTACAGGTGAGTGATGAAGCACTGAGTAGAGAACAGCAGGAAAAGGGCAAAGGTTGATCGGGAAAGCCAACATTAGAGGCTAGTGTGGTGGTACAGGTAAGAATACGACAAATAACAACTAACATTTATTGAATACTTTCTCTGTGCCAAGCAATATCCTAAGCACTTTACACATAGTGTTAATGCAGTTAGAGAAAAGTAGATGGATTTAAGAGCTCTTTAGAAAGTAAAACCAATTGAACTTATTAATGAGCTGGATTGACTGATAATGAATGAGGTGTCAAGGATAAACCGTGTTCTTTGATGAGACAAGAAAGCCAGAAGACTGGAGAAGAATTGGGATGTCAAGGAAGGTCAGAAATTTTACTTTGGACAACCTGAGTTGGGAAATCTCAGGGTAGACCTGTGGAGCTGTATAAATGTGTCTGAAGCTCAGATGAGTAATTCTTAAAGCTATGGACGTGGGTGAAATTGCCTAGAGAGAAAAAAATAGAATGAAATGAACATCCAGACTAGAAAGCTAGGTAGAGAAGGATGAACAGAGAAACAGAAAGTTCAACGTGGACAAGAGTAGTCAGAGAAATTTGGGAAGAGAAGGAGGTATTTGGGCTGAACTCTGAAGGTTAGGCAGGATTTTTAGAACTTTTCTTCTATAAAATAGCACATTTAAAAAATTCTGTGAAAATGTTTTAAACCTAGAAAAATATGAAGAAGAAAATAAAAATCACCCTTAATAATCCAGAGATAATCCATGTAAATATTTGATTTGCTCCCTCATGCATATATATACTTATTACAAAATCAGAACCATAATTATTCATATATTGCAAGATCAGCATTACATGCATATACTGCTTTTCATTCTTCATTGTATAAAAAATATTTTTAATTTATAAAGTATTTCTAAGAATGATGATTTTTAATGGTTTTAAATATTCTTAAAGGATTACTTAAAACTCATATTGTTGGAAATTCATATTATTTCCCTTTTTTTTTCCTAAATAAAACATGGTAGACATCTTTTTTTTTTGAGTTAGAGTCTCAATCTGTCACCCAGGTTGGAGTGCAGTGGCACGCTCATGGCCACCATAGCCTCAACCTGCTGGGCTCAGGTGATCTTCTGCCTTAGACTTCCAAGTAGCTGGAATTACAGGCATGCGCCACCACGCCTAGTGATTTATTATAGAGATGAGGTCTTACCAAGTTGCCCAGATTGGTCCCGAAACTGTAGGCTCAGGCAATTTTCTTGCTTCTGCCTCCCAAAGTGTTGGAATTATAGGCGAGAGCCACCATTCCTGGCACATGATAGACATCTTTATATGCATGGCTCAGATTATTCTCCGAGGGTAAATTTGAGAAAGATAAATACTAGGCCAAAGAGTGTGAATGCATTTCAGGATATTAATAAGTAGTTAAAGATTATACCAGTTTGCAACTCATTCTTACCTCTCTAACACTGAAATTTGTCATTGATTGTCCTCTTTTTGGTAAGTAAAAAAAAAAAAACTGAAAAACTGTTACATTGCATGTCTTTCTTTACTAGTTAGATTGGGTATTTATTCATAGGTTTAGTAACTATTCATATTTATTACATTGTGAATCACTTGCTCATATCCTTTGCTCTATTTTTGAGATTTAGAACTAACAAAATAGGCAGGCTATTATTGGGGCAAAAGGTTTATATAGTCAGAGTGGAACAATCTATGGAGGCTTGTAAGGTTATGAACTTTGATTTGCAAGCAAAATGGAACTAAAGCATATTCTTGCTGAGTAAGATGACATAATTACAATAGCATGTCATTCATTTAAGCCGTACAGTGGTAAATTGGGTAGTTTAAGGGAGGTACTTGGAGCTAAGAATACTAACAAGGAATCTAATCCGGTCAGGTGATTCTGATGGGAGAGGAGAAGAGTAAACACTGGGAAATAAATCCAGAACATTCTCCATAACGAATACCTACTCTCCAGTGGAAAAAAACTTTACCAGCATTTGTCCCCATCTGAAGGAAGAGCACTTCTCTAACTTCAATCCTCTCTAGTCTTCCTGTCTTACCTAAGCAAGTAGGCAAACTAAGAAACACTTGTAAAGGTCATAGTCTAAAGCACAAGCCCATTACAAGACTGAGAGTTAATCTTAAGATTGAAGCACACTTCTCCTCTATTCCTTGTCACTAGACCAAAATAGCTCCAGCATAATAATAGTAGATTAGAACTAAAAGAGCTGAAAGATATTTCAGGAAGAAGTCCCAGAATTTAGGAAAACCCAAAGACAACAGGAGACAAAACCTGGGACAGAAAAGGAATCTGAAGCTCAGAATCAAATTACAGCTATAGTAAACATAAAACACAGCTAAATTACTAGGCATATTAATTTCACATGAAAAGTCTGTTTACCTCAGTTCTTTATTTCCTGATACAACATGTTCAGCTTTCAACAAAAAAAAAAATTATAACATATGCTAAAAGGCAAAGAAAAAACACAGTCAAAAGATAAACAAGCATCAGAATCAGACTTGATATGACTTAAATTATCTGCCTGAATTAACAGACAGATTTTAAATAACTATGATTACTATATTATGGGTTCTAATGATAAAAGTAGACAACATGTAGATGACATGCAAGAACAGATGGGTAATATAAGCGAAGAGATCAAACCTCTAAGAATTAATCAAATGAAAATGCTAAAAAATAAAAAAGAAAGGAGTGTAAAAGAAGTGAAGAATGCCTTTGGAAGGCTCATCATTAAACTAGACATGTCCAAAGAAATAATCAGTTAGTTTTAAGTCAAGTCAGTGAAAAATTCCCAAACTAAAATTGAAAGAGAAAACAAGTGATTAAAAAAAGAATAAAACATCTCAGAACTGTGGGCCAATTTCAAAAGGTATAACATATGTATAATTGGAATACTAGAAAGAGAGAGAGAATGTAGTTGAAGAAATATTTGCAGTGAAATGTGTGAAAGTATTCCAAAATTAATGACAGATACCAAATCACAGAACCAGGAAGCAGAATAAATGCCAAAAAAATGCACCTAGGCACATCATATACAAATTGCAGAAAACCAAAGACAAGGAGAAAAATCTTAAAGGATACCTGGGGTTTTAAAAAAAAGTATCTATAAAGGAAAAAGGATAAAAATTTCAGTGGACTTCAATCAGAAACCATGTAAGCAAGAAGTGGAGTGAAATATTTAAACTGTTATAAGAATAAAACCTATAATTCTATATACAGAATATTCTCCTTCAAAAGTAACGGAGATATAAAGACTTCCTCAGACAAACAAAAACAGAGAACTGTGCCATCAGAAGTGCTCTGCAAGAAATATTAAAATAAATTCTTTAGAGAGAAGGAAGGAATATAGGCCAGAAATTTGGATACACATACTGAAAGGAAAAGCATTGGAGAAGAAATAAATGACAGCACAATAAAATCTTTCATTTTTCTTATTCTTAATTCATCTAAAAGATAACTTTTAAAGTAATAGTAGTAACAATGTATTGAGTGATTATAACATATGAATAAATAAAATGAACAACAGCAATGTCATAAGAAATGGGAGGAAGAGACACCTGCAATTCTAGTACTTTGGGAGGCTGAGGTGAGAGGATTGCCTGAGCCCATGGGTTCAAGACCAGCCTGGGCAACTTGGCGAGACCTTGTCTCTACAATAAAAATCAAAAAATAAGCCAGGCATGGTAGTGCATGTCTGCAGTTCCAGCTACTTGGAAGGCTGAGGCAGAAGGAACACCTGAGCCCAGCAGGTCGAGGCTGTGGTGGCCGTGAGCATGCCACTGCACCCCAGACTGGGTGAAGGAGTGAGACTACAGCAAGAAAGAAAGAAAGAAGGAAGGAAGGAAGGAAGGAAGGAAGGAAGGAAGGAAGGAAGGAAGGAAGGAAGGAAGGAAGGAAGGAAAGAAGGATATTCTGCTATAAGTTATCTGCACTATATATGTGAACTAGTATAGTATTATTTGAAGGTAGAGTTGGACTTGTTTTAAATGTATATTGTAAACTTTAGGGTAACTTCTAAATTGTTTTTAAAAGCGAAGTATAATTGATATGCTTAAAGAGGAGACAAAATGAAATTATAAAATTTTAATTAAAATCAAAGGAAGGCCAGGTGCCGTGGCTCAAGCCTGTAATCCCAGTACTTTGGGAGGCTGAGGTGAGGGGATTGCCTGAGCCCACGGGTTTGAGAATAGCCTGGGCAACTTGATGAGAACTTATCTCTATAATAAAAATCAAAAAATCAACTGGGCATGGTAGTGCACTCTTGTAGTTCCAGCTACTTGGAAGGCTGAGGTGGAAGGATCGCCTGAGCCCACAGGTTGACCCTGGGGTGGCTGTGAGCAAGCATGCCACTGCACTCCAGCCTGGGCGAGGAAGACTCCAACTCAAAAAAAAAAAAAAAAAAAAAATCAAAGGAAGCAGAGAAAGGGAGAAAAAGAAACAAAGGACAAATGCAATGAGAATAAAGAATGGTTACAAATGTGATAGATATTAATTCAACTATATTAATAATCACTTTAAATATGAATAATCTAAATAATGCAATTAAAATGTAGAGATTGTTGAAGCAGAAAAAAGAACAAGACTCAACTATGTGCTATCTACCGAAACCCACTTTAAATACAAAGACTCAGCTATGCTAAAAGTAAAGGGATGAGGCCAGGCACAATGGCTCACACATGTAATCCTAGCATTTTGGGAGGCCAAGGCAGAAGGATTGCTTGAGCCCAGGAATTCAAGACTAGCCTAGGACACATGGTAAGACTTTGTCTCTATAAAAAAAATTTAAAATAAGCCTGGCATGGTGGTACAAACCTGTAGTCCCAGCTACTCAAGAGGGAGAGGTGGAAGAATTGCCTGAACCCAGGAGGTCAAAACTGTGGTGAGCCATGACCTTGTCACTGTACTCCAGCTTGTGGGACAGAGTCAGAGCTGCCTCAAAAAGCAAAAAACAAAAAAAGTAAAAGGATGAAGGAAGATATACCATGCTAGCACTAATCAAAAGGAAGCTAGAATGGTTATATAAATTTAAGACAAAGCACACTCAAGAAATATTATCAAGGATTAGGAAGGGCGTTACACAATAATAAGTGAGTCAATCCTCCAAGAAGACATACAATTCTAACAACAGAATATGTGAGGCAAAAATTAATAGAACCGCAAGAAGAGATAGAAAAGTCATTATTATTGTTGAATATTTCAATACCTGTCTTTCAGTAATTAATAGATCAAGCAGACAGAAAATCAGTAGGGATATAGTTGACCTGCATGGCACTATCACTCAACTGGTACTAATTGACATTTATAGACTGCTTCATCCAACAGCAGCAGAATGCACATTCTTCTCAAGCTAACATTGAACATTCACCAAGACAGACAACAAATCTGGGTTACAAAATACACCTTAACAAACTTAAAATAATAGAACCCACACACTGTATGCTCTCAGACCATAATAGAATTAAACTAGAAATCAATAACAGAAAGAGAGCTGGAAAATTCTCAAATATTGGGAAAGGAAACAATACACAGGTTGAAGAACAAGTCACAAGAAACATTTTTAAACATTTTGAACTCAATAAAAATAAAAATACAACTTATCAAGATGGGTGGGATGCAACAAAAGTATTGCATGGGGGAAATTTATAGTATTAAATGCATATATTAGAAAAGAAGAGAAATCTAAAATCAATAACCTAATCTCCCACCTTAGAAAACTGAAACAGAAGAATGGTTTAAGCCTAAATCAAGCAGAAGCAAAAATAATAATAAAAATACGAGCAGAAACCAGTGGAATGGAAAATAAGAACGACAGAGGAAAATCAACTAAATCAACTAGTACTGAGAGGGATGTGTCCAGAATTAATTCAACTAGTTTAGCTTTGGTCCACTCTCACTGAAAAGGAGGAGGACAGAAATAGAAGGTTAAGTCATCCATGGAATCCATCACTTAAGACAGGACTTCTTCATCTGCTAACTTCTCTGTCAGTTGTTCATGTTTATTAAGCAAAAATTATATTAATTACTATGCCAAAGTATTATTTCTAGACAAGTAAAAAGATAAATAAGACTTGGTGGCTACAATAACATAAATAATAATAGCAACTAACATTTATTGACCATGTGACTGCAGTGGTTCAAAAAACTTTTTATGTATTAATTCATTTAAACCTCATATAACCTATAAGGTAGGTATTATTGTTATCTCTATCTTACAGATAAAGTAACTGAGGCATAGAGAAGTTAAATAATTTGTCATGATCACATAGCTACTAAGTGGGAGCATCTAGCCCATGCTTTTAGTCACATTTTTTTTGTTGGTTTTTTTTTTTTTTTTTTTGAGTTGGAGTCTCACTCAGTCTCCCAGACTGGAGTGCAGTGGCCACTCCCGGCCACCGCAGCCTCAACCTGCTGGGCTCCAGCGATCCTTCCACCTCAGCCTTCCAAGTAGCCGGAATTACAGGCGTGCGCTACCACGCCCGGCTAATTTTTTGATTTATTGTAGAGATGAGGTCTCGCTGCCTAGGCGGGTCTTGAACCCGCCGGCTCAGGCAATCCACTCACCTCAGCCTCCCAAAGGCTCGGGATTACAGGCTGAGCCACCGAGCCCGGCTTTAGTCACATTTTATTGCAATGCTCAAGGAAATTCCTAGGTTCCCTTGAAAATCTACTCTGTCTACTGGAAATCATCACGTTAAGGATACATGCTTAATATTTAACATCAAGCCCTTCAATTGTAATTTAAAATCATCTATATCTTTTTTTGGCTACTATAAGTGGAAACAGGAGGGTAGGCAGGCAGATCTCTGTATGATATACTTTCATATATTTGAAGAAAAATGTTAAGTTTGTGAAAGAAAAATAGATTTATTGGAGATTATTTTTTATTCTTAAAGGAACTTTTTAGTATTTGAAGCTTGCCTAGAAATACTCTGAAGAAGAGAACTGTTTTTGACATGTATAATGATTTTTTTAACAACAATCTCTCTTGTAAGTAATTAAGTACAAGTAATTACATAATTACTTGATTATGTAGCAGCACTAAAATTTTACGGGAGGTTTTTCACTTAAACTCTAGCCTTATAAAAATAATTGCCACAAGTCAAAATTATTTTCGAAATGCAGTAATTCTTTTTGCTTTTAATATTTTTGAAGGGGGGGTGAAATCTAGATCTATTTTTGTTCAGCAACCAAAGTCAGGTAAATATTTCATCTAATAGTATGTCACTGTGTTGAGACATGGACTTGAAAACTTAGAATGAATCTCCAAGTTACAATGGTGAGAAGCACCTAGATGGGTAATGAAATTATAAGCCAACTTCACATTCTAGATCATTTCTTTAACCTACATTTCTAAAATCATTACTCAGAATAGAGTAAGATAGTTATTTACCTTAGTCACAAAATAGCACTTTAAAATACTTGGCTTTTCAAAACTTATCGCCAAATAATAAGATTGAAAGACAGAAAAAGTGTGGGGTTCCCTGCCTTTCTTTCATTCTTTCTTTTTCTTTTTTTTAAAGTAAGCTGTCTGATCATTGCAAATTTTCTCAAGTTCTTAGAACTCTAATTAAAATGTGGTAATTGGTTATGTTACCTCAATTACCATGATGCATGGACATTGATGCAAAATGACACCAATTGAATCCCTTGGGTGTTTTACCCTGGGGCCATCCCATTTATCGTGGCCTTCTTATTTTCAATTATGTGGCTAGATGTGTTGCATACTTTCAAGGCCAATAAATGTGCAAGGTTTTTCTGGACATAAGCTTCTGTTTTCAATGCTAGAGCTCTGGAGTGTCAGGGCAAAAGGAAAGGGAAAAAAAAAAAAATATATATATATATATATATATTTGTGTGAAGATTAAAAACTTAAAGTCCTAAATTGACTAAGAATTCAAAGGCACACCCACTGGAATAAAGGTATTTCAAAGGAACCAAGCTTACTTCTGTTTAAAACATTTTCTAAAAAGTAAGCATAATGTATTTGCTACTGATAATCTCAGATAAAGGTTTAGGTCCCTAACAGGTCTAAGCAGAGCTGTACTGAGTAGTTTACAGATGTATATTATGAGAGGACATGAAAGTGATAGTGCTCCAAAATGGTTAGAGGATAAACTGCTTCCCAATGGGGACACTATTGGCATTTGTAGGAAAATCCATCTGCATACAGGGTTGTTCTAATGCATTGTTGTCTCCCCAGGCCCATCCATTCAAGGCCAGCATTGAATGGATGGGCCTGGGGAGACAACAATATATATATATTTCCCCCCCCCCTTCATTTTTATCTTTGGATTCAAGAAAGCGATCAACAGCAAACTCAAGAGCGTTTTACACAGAATTCATTCTATTACTTTCAGAAATACATTGAGTAAAAAACATTGAATGGTCACATAACCTTATCCAAAACATAATAAATACATTCGTTCATTCATAAAAGTACATGTTAAAAATATAAACTTTAATTTATTATTCATTGCTCAAACTTTCTTAATTCAAAATTTAACTCGTTATTTTAATTATTCAAAAGAAACATTTTCCCTCTCTAGCTTTACTTTTTTTTATTCAGCTATTTCTCATTGTTTGATTTGAAATCTTTCCAAATAATACTTAATTCTATTCAAGTGTTTCTTCTGATGAAGCCAACTCTTTATGTAAGAGCCAAATTTCATTGGAAGGACATGCAAGAAAAAAAAAAAAAAAAAAGAGCCAGTGAATGAGAGTGGAGGGAAGCATTGAATTTATTTCCAAATGGGTTTCTCCAACTAAACACAATCTAACTTGAGCCTTCAGGTCTTTAATATGTCATGTAAAAATCCTTAGGACTGACCAATTAATAGAAAACAGTATATTAACAAGAATTACTGGGCTATCATTGTTTATATGATTCTTCTTGTATTCAATTCAAAAGGAATTTCAGGCAGTTTCCAATAAAAAATGATAACATAAAACATTAACACAAAATATGATAACAACCAAAGTAGTCTTAGGGAGAAAAAAGGCAAGAAATTTTATCAATAGAGTCTTTACAAGTTAAAAGAGTTTGAAGTTCTGGAGTCAGATATTCCTGGGTCCACATCTTCCTCCACTTACTAGTTATAAAACCTTGAATAATTTACTTAATCTTTGAAAAGCTTAGCTTCTTCATCTGCAGTTGTTATGAAGATTAAAGAAGACAATGTATGAAAAAATGGTAACAAAACCTCTAGGATACAGTATATGCTCAATACTGTTAGCAAATAACACAATGGTCCCACACTCTTGGTAATCGATAATTCTGATTTAGCCTTTTAGAGGAATCCTTGCTAGAAAATTACACAAACAAGCTTTATATGGAAACATTTCTAAAATTGAGAAACATTTTTCCTCAAAATGTATGATACCCTCTCATGTTTGCAATTTTGTAAATTATCCTGAAGGAACTGGTCTACATTAGGTTGAACCTGTCCAGTAGCATTTGAAAAGAGAAATATGATTTGTACTATATACAAAACACTGCTAGAAAACTGGTCTTCTTACTACAAATTCCATGACTGTCAGGAGTTTCTGAGAATAATGTGTGAATTTGTTAAGAAGCCCCATGTACTTAGAGGAAATGCTCAAATAGTTGTCAATGGGCTATGAGTGGTTAACTAATTCACACGGCAGCCCAAATCTTCTTTTCTCTACTTGCTCTAGTACATTAAAAGGAAAAATACTAGTTTACTCCTTTCCCTGAAGGCTTTCATAATAAATTACTGCTTTTCCTAGCCCATTTAGATATAGTTTATTTTTGACAATTAAAACTTCTTCATATACTACATGTGATACAAAGACATTTGAGCCATACTTTCCTAAGTTATACTGAAAAGTAGAATCACTGACCGGGCGTAGTGACTCAGCCTGTAACCCCAGCATTTTGGGAGGCTGAGGCAAGAGGATTGCCTGAGCCCAGGAGTTCGAGACCAGTCTGGGCAATTTAGTGAGCCTTGTCTCTACAATAAATCACAAAAACTAGCCGGGCATGGTGGTGTGCATCTGTGGTTCCATCTACTTGGAAGGCTGAGGCAGAAGGATCGCCTGAGCCCAGCAGGTCAAGGCTGCAGTGGCCATGAGCGTGTCATTGCACTCCAGCCTGGGGACAAGAGTGAGACTCCAACTCAAAAAAGAAAAAAAGAAAAGAAAAGTAGGATCACCTAATTTCCAAATCTAACTAGCTTAATTTGTATTTATAAAAGTCTTGTATATTTACTTGACCTAAAGATGGCTTCATGTGCATCATTCTTATTGTTAAAGGCTTCATCTTAGAGAGGCAGTTTAGGATATTGATGCAGAACACTGATTCTAGAGCCAGAATTTCTAGGTGATAACTTTGGACAAGTTACTGAAACTTTATTATTTTTTTAATGCTTATTTATTTATTAATTTAGAGACAGGATCTTTTTCTGACACAAAGGCTGGAGTGCGGTGGCACAATCATAACTCACCGTAACCTTGAACTCCTAGGTTCAAATGATCCTCCCACCTCAGCCTCTGGAGTAGTTGGGACTACAGGTATGCTACCACACCAGGCTGATTTTTTTACTTTTTGTAGACAGGGGATCTTACTATGTTGACCAGGCTGGTCTCAAACTCCTTGTCTTAAGCAATCCTCTGCCTTGGCCTCCCAAAGTGACAGGATTATAGGCATGAGCCACTGAGCGCAGCAAGTTGCTGAAACTTTCTTTACCTCATTTTTTTTTTTTGTTCTGTAAAATAGAGTATAATATGACCCAGGAATCCCCCTGTGGGGAATATATCTGGAGGAACTCAAATCACTCTATGAAAAAGACCTGCAATGCATGTTTATTGCAACATTATTCACAATAGTAAGAACATGGAACCAACCATTTTTTAAAATGTGGTACATATTCACAATAGACTATTACACAGCCATGAAGAAGGACAAAATTATGAACTTTGCAGCAACTTGGATGGACTTAGAGGCTACAGTACTGAGTGATCTATCACAGAAACAAATAATTGAGTATCACATGTTCTCACACATAAGCAGACCTTGAACAACTATCATAATACTATAAGAAAGGGATTGACAGTAATGGGAAACAGCCAGGGGTGGGGGTGGGGTTTGGCAGTAGTGAGAAACTACCAGGGGAGGGGGGAGTACACCTCATCAACAAGAGTACCTGTATATTGAACATTTGCATCCCTCACCCTGAATTGTACTCTATATCTTTAAAACGAAAAATTTTAAAAATAAATAAAAAAATACCAAAATTAAATTGAAAAAAGTATAATAGTAGTACATATATTGTATGGTTATTAAAAGTTTTACATGACTTAATATGTAAATCATTTGAAACAGTGCCTAATACATATGGAGTTTTATGTGTTAGCTCTTATTGCTATTGTTTTGTTCTTCAGAAAAGGAAGGCCCATTTTCATTTACTTACACTGAGGCAAGGATACTTACTACCACGCTCCAGAGTAATCTATCAGCTCTTTTGTAATTAAAATTCTGAATATTCTTAAGTAAATTTAGAAATATGCTCACGTGTGTTTAAAACAGCTTAACTGAGATATAATTTGCATAAAATAAACTGTACATACTTAAGTGTAAAATTGTATTTGTGTTGATATAAGAATATACATACAAAATTATCACTACAAACAAGATCATAAATAAATCTACCACTCCCAAAAGATTTCTCATTACTCTTTGTAATTGCTCCAATGGTCACAGAGATTTAACCCGATGATTTTTTTCTAAAATTATTTACATTTAGGTCAATAATCCATTTTTACTTCATTTTTTTATATGGTACAATATACAGATCAATCTCACACCTGCACATGTAGATATTCAATTGTTCCAGGATTATTTGTTGAAACTATCATTTCTTCATTGAATTGCCTTTGTGCCTCTGTCAAAAATCAGTTGACCATTTATGTATAACTTTATTTCTGAAATATCTATTCTGTTCCATTGATCTATTTGTTGACTTTGATGTTAATGCCATACTTATTATAAGTCTTGATATCAGAAGGTGTAAATCCTTCAATTTTACTCACTTTTCTCAAAATTGTTTTGGCCATTTTAGGTCCTTTGCATTTCCAAGTAAATTTTAGAATCAGTCTATAAGTTTCTACCAAAAAAAAAAAAAAATCCCTGGGATTTTTCAATGGGGTTGTATTGACTATATAGATACATTTGGAGAGAATTGATAGCTTAATAATATTGTGTCTTCTTTCAGAAGATCATTGTCTATGGAAAAAATAATATTGTGTCCTCTGATCCATGAACGCAGTATGTTCATTATTAATTTAGTTATTATTTAATTTCTCTCAGCAAGACTGTATAGGTTTTTGTATATTGCTGTTCTATATTTTGTTAGATATATCTCTAAGCAGCTTATGATTTTGCCGCTATTATAAATGGCATTTTTAAAATTTAATTTCTGATTGTTTATTAATGGTACCTAGAATGCAATTGATATCTGCATATTGATTTTGTATACCATAACCCTGTTAAATTCACTTGTTAGTTCTAGAATCTTTATGTAGATTCTGTAGCATTTTCTACATAGACAATCATGAAGTCTGTGAGTAAAGATAATTTTGTTTCTTAATTTCCAAATGGTGTGTCTTTAATTCTTTTTTCTTGCTTTGATCTAGCTAAAACTTCCAATACAATTATGGATAGAAATGGTGAAAGTGTACAACCTTACCTTGTTTCTTATCCTAGAAGAGAAGCAGTCTTATCATTAAGTATGATGTTAACCATAGATTAATTGATTAAGTTGAGGAAGTTCCTATTTATTTTTAGTTTTCTAAGAGTTTTTACCAGGAAGGATGTTGGATTTTGAAAAACATTTTTTCAGCATTAGTATAATGCATTTTCCTGTAGTGTCTATTTTATATATTTTTTATTTTATATGATAAAATTTTGTTAAGAATCTTTTTATCTATACTCATAAGGGACATAAACCAGTAGTTTTCTTTGTTTTTATCTTTGTTGTTTATGTTGTTTCAAATGGCAGGACCTCCTCCTTTTTTTCAAGGTTTAATATTACTACTTTTTAATTTTTTTTTCCATTAACCTAATGGACACTTCAGTTGTTTCCATAACTAGTCTATGATGATTAATGCTGAAATAAACATGGGAGTGCAGATAACTTTATGAGATGATTTCATTTCCTTTGGGTATATACCCAAAAGAGAGATTTTAGGTCATGTGGTAGTTCTGTTTTAAATTTCCTTATGAACCTTCAGATTGTTTTCCATAGTGACTGCACCAATCTACATTCCCCAAAACAGTATACGTTGTCCCTTTTCTCCACAACCTCATCAACACTTGTTATCCTTTGTTGTTGTTGCTGTTGTTGTTATTTTAGTTGGGGTCTCACTGTGTAACTCATGCTGGAGGCTGGGCTCCAGTGGCATGATCATGAGCATGCTGAGCTCAAGTTATCCTTCCACCTCAGCCTTCCAAGTAGCTGGAACATAGGCACACACCACCCTGCCAGGCTAATTTTTTGATTTATTGTGAAGACAAGGTCTCCATATGTTGCTTCTGGGCTCAGGCAATCCTCCAACCTTGGCCTCCAGTGTGGGATTACAGAGCATGAGCCATGGGACCTGGTCTCACTGGTTTTTTGATAAAAGCCTTGGATAGAGTGTTTTAAATGCCAATTAGGTCATGCTGATTTATGGTATCATTCAAGTGTTTTATATTTTTGCTGATTTTCTAACCTGCCAATTATTGAGAAAACATCTCAAAATTGTCCAAAATTGTCTGGTTTTTTGGTGTCTTCACAGTTATATCTGTTTTTGCTTCCTGTATTTATAAACTCTGTTTTAGAACACACATATTTAGTAATGGTATTTCCTCTTGATTAATCAGCACCTTTAACATCAAGAAATGTCCTTATTTACACCTTATAATATTCTTTGCTTATATCTTCTCTGTCTAATATTAATATAGCCACTCCAACTCTCTTTTGATTAGCATTAGCTTAATATATACTCTTCTATCTTTTTACTTTTAACCTATTATGTCTTTATATTTGCACTAGGTTTCTTATAGGCAACATATAGCTCAGTCTTGCTTTTTTTGTTTTTAAACCCAGTCTGATAATTATTGCCCTTTATAATTGGAGTTTTTAGTCCATTTCCATTAAACAGGATGGTTAATGCAGTTGGTTTAAATGTTCCATCATGCTATTCTTTTATTTGTTACATCTGTTTTTTAATTCTTTTTTCTCTCCCTTTTTCTGGATTTTTTTTTTAATGACTCTATTTCATTCTCTTTATTGGCCTACTAGTTATAGCTTTTATTGTATTTTAAAGGGTTATAGTATATATTTTATCTTATCACAGTTTACCTTTAAATAGTATTATACTACCTCACATAGAATAAAAACCATATATAGTTTCATTTCTCATTTCCTGGCCTTTGCGATATTGTTGTCATATATTGTACTTCTACATATGTTACAAATCTCACAATATATTGTTATTATCTTGATTTAAACAGCCTATTACCATCTAAATAGATTTAAGCAATACAAAAAATTTCACATTAACCCACATAGTTATTATTTCCAGTATTCTTCATTCCTTTGTGCATATCCAGGTTTTCATCTGATATCATTTTCCTTTTGGCTAAAAGACTTTCCTTAACGTTTCTTGTGGTACAGGTCTACTTGTAATGAATATTTTCAGCTTTTAATATCTAAAACCTATTTTTGTCTTCCTTTTTGAATGATATTTTCTCTGTATATAGAATTCTGGGTTATTTTCTTCCAATACCTTAAAGAAGTTGTTCCACTGTCTTTTCACTAGCATTATTTCTGACAAGAAATTGGTATACCTTTCTTCTTGTTATTCTTTTTTTTTTTTTTTTTGAGTTGGAGTCTCACTCTGTCGCCCAGACTGGAGTGCAGCGGCCGCTCCCGGCCACCACAGCCTCAACCTGCTGGACTCCAGCGATCCTTCCTCCTCAGCCTTCCAAGTAGCTGGAACTACAGGCGCGTGCTACCACACCCAGCTAATTTTTTATTTTATTGTAGAGATGAGGTCTCACCAAGTTGTCCAGGCAGGTCTCGAACCCGTGAGCTCAGGCAATCCACTCACCTCAGCCTCCTAAAGTGCTGGGATTACAGGTTGAGCCACGGAGCCCGACTTCTTCTTGTTATTCTATACATAATGTATCTTTTTCTTCTGAATGAGTCCAAGATATTCTCTTACCAGTGATCTTAATAAATTTAATTATCATGACTGATGATGTGTTTTTTCTCATGTTTATTATGCTTGAGGTTTGTTCAGGTTTGGGGATCCATGGGTTTATCATTTTTATCAAATTTGGAAATTTTGGTACTATTTCTTCATAAATTAGTAGTTCCACCCTCTTTTCTGTCATTTTTAAAAAGGGATTCTAATTGTATACATATTAGGCTGCTTGAAGATATCTCAAAATTCACTGATGCTCTGTTTTTACTTTGTTTTGTCTTTTTTTCTTTCTGTTTCATTTTGGACAGTTTTTATAGCTATGTTTTCAGGCTTACAAATTATTTCTTCTGTAATGTATAATTGGCTGTTAATCTCATCTAGTATAGTTTTCATTTCAGTAATTATAGTTTATCTCTCTAGAATTTGATTTAGATAGATAGATATCTTTAATGTTTCTACTTAATATGCTCAATATTTTTTCCAGCTCTTTATTAACTTATGGAATACCAGTATGAAAACTTTGAATGTTTTTGTCTACTAATTCTATATTCTGTGTCATTTCTGGATCTGTTTATATTGATTAGTGTTTTTCTCCTCATCAGTTGAATTCTCCCACATCTTTGCATACCTGGTAGCTTTTGTTTGGATGCCGGAAACTGTAAATGTTGTTTTGCTGGATGCTGGGCATTAATAATCCTATAAATATTTTTGAGATTTTTCCTGGAATACAGTTAAATTACTTTGAAACAGTTTGACCCTTTCAGGTCTTGCTTTTGGAACAAGACCAGAGTAAAATTTAGTCTATGTTTGCCCCACGACTAAGGCAAACTTGTTCTTAGTACTCTATCACATGTGCTATGAATGATTAAGTATTTCCACTATGACTGATGGAAAGGGAAACTATTCTTAGGTCTGTGTGAGCTCCAGTAATGGTTTCCTCTAATCTTTTGAGGTAGTTCCTTTTGCTGAAGGCTTGAGAGGATCCCTCTGCATAACTCTGGAGGTCCCTGCTTGCAGCCCTCTTCTCTTTGGTACTCTGCCTAGCCACTTTGGCCTCCCCAGACTCCATGCAGAGAAGGGCAGACTCCTTAAGTTGAAGAAACAGGCCTGGAAGCCTGGGGTGGCTATATTAGACAAGAAAGGTTAAAGGTCATCTTCTTAGCATTCTTATAGAAACATAACACTCAAAGCTATTTTGCAAATGTGTACAAGTTTAGAATTAATATAGATGCAGTAACTCTAAACAAATGCTGGAATGAAACCAAATTTATTAAATAAAACCACGTACTCCTTCAGCAAATATTTATCAAACACTTACTATGTGCCAGTATTCCCCAAGTCCTAGAGATATAGCAGTGAAAGCTCCTATGCACAAGGAAGGATGAAACAGGAGTCGGGACATAATGATGAACAAGCAAACAGACCACTTACGGGCTTCTGATTCTCTGCAAAGGCAACCTCCCACATTGGGGAAATACTCAATCTGCCTTTCAAAGCAATTCGGACTCTTCACCCAACCAACAGAGATCAGAAGCAGAGAACTATTTCCACTGAATAATGTACCCTGTGTTCACTGTATTGTTGGTATTAGCTCACTCTCTACTCTTCCATTCCCTTTACTGACAGTGATTTTCAATCTTTGCCAGCACAGAGGACTTCATTTGCTACCTCCACCGTTCTAAACAGCCTAGGCATTCAACAGTCAACCTAAACCAAAGGGTATACTTTTCTCTGTCTGAAATTTATATCTACTTCTATGTAGTAGCTTAAGTCTCAAAGAAACAGCCAGGGTTTCTTAACAATAAAGCTTGCCTTTGCCATAAAAGTAGGATGAAAACGTCTACATCTTGTAGCTTCTCTGATCAAATGATTTTAAATAAATCCTTAAAGAAAAGCAATGTCGTCTCCCTCAAAGCAGTCGGAATGCTTCCAAAATGTCAGAACTTTTCCGGCTGCAGTTGTTTTTGCATATATCTTATGGCTACTACTACATTTATGGGCTTCAAATTATAGAAAATAATAATAATAATCTCTTCTGCCCTTCTAAACATTCTCAAATAAATAAACAAACAACAAAAGCAAAAAATGCCAGTTACATAGCTTCTCAACAAACAGGTCATTTCAATAAAAGACATCCAATTATGTAGACTCTGATTACTAGTAATAACTTGGAAGTCTTAGGAAATTTAACAACTTCAGCTCAAAACAATTAGACAGAACTATTGAGGATAAAATCACCCCCTAGACTCAATATATCTACAGATGCAAAAAGAATAAGAAGGCTTACTGATTCATTGTCCCTTCTGTTCCCAGTTCCTGATGCCAAATACATCAGATAGCAAATATCAAAGCTTTGTTAAAATTAAAATTCATAGGTGAAAACAGTTTTTCAGTGAGAAGATTTTTACACTTGATTTTTAAAATTTGAATCCTGAACTTTCCAAAGCCATAGAACTAATATAAACATATAAGAAAAACTTTCCATTCTATGTGTGCATATATGTATTTCATTATGTAAGTCAAATATGAAGAGTTGGGCCTTCAACAAATAGACATTGACCTCAAAGTCAGCTGAGGAGTGTAATCTTTTTATCAATAAATTATTTCCCCTAAGGATATGAAGGCTTTATAGAAAAGTATGCATTCTTTATTATAATAAAACAATTTCTAGTCATATATATTTCCTTCATCTAGCAACAGCTTAAGCCTGTACTCAATATGGAAAATCCTTAAAAGGAACAACTACTCTCACCTTGAATACTGCATTAAAATCCAAGAGGAAAGTTGCCAATTCTTAGCAATGTTACTCTACCAGAAGAAGCTCTAAGCAGGAACAATGGAGGATTGGTGTACAAATAGATGGTGTTAATTCATATTGTATAAGGGAAAGGTAAATAATACACTTTATTTCACTGTGTTATCAGCAGAGAATACAGATTGCTCTATATGCTCTGAGAGAATTAAGCCACTTTCTAGCAAAATATTCATGGAGCATTGTATGATTAATGAATCTTGTTGGTGAAGGAATGATTGAAACAATTAATGACTTAGGTTGGGAAGGTTAAGCAAATCTCCATGCGATTTTTAAAAAAGACAGTGAGATACACTAAAATGCATTTTAGTAAGGCAAATAAATCTCTGTTATGACAAATAGAGTTTCATTTAGTGGATAGCTAGTCCTTTAGTTAGCAAAATCACTTTTGGTAACATTTTGGACACATTTTCTAAGCCCTGAAAGACTTATTTTTTTGTCTGAGAAAATGAGAGACCATTATGCTTAAAAAAACATCACTCACAGATTCTTTCCCCATCTTCTTTTGTAGCCGTGTTTGCCACTGGACAGCTTGCATGACAATGGCTTCCCACCTTCTTTCAAGATTTACAATGATCAGCTGCATGGGCTGGTGGTCTGCGTTCAGATTGCAGGTCTCCCGGTCATCCAAAAGATGCTGGCACAATCGCAGAATTGAGGCCACTCCTCGACGTCGCTGCTTGATTTCGCGACAGAGGGACTGCAACACAGAGAAAGACTGATCTATGGGTGTTTATCGGGCAGTGTTCCCTAAAACATGGAACACCTTTTTCCACCATAATTTCAAATTATAGTGATATGCTCAACCATGAACAAGAGGACAAGAAGAATGGTCCTGAGGTTTCCTTTAGATTGGAGACCTCCTATAGATGCTTGACTAGTGCAAAAGAATTTACCCGCCTCTCACTCTTCTACCCCTTCTCACTGGTTTATCACTGAAATGTAGGGCTCCTCCTTGACACCTAGGTAGTTAACAATTTCTAACCTAATGAAACAAATCATTTGGGTCCTATGAATGCCTAACAGATTGACATGCCTGGATACAAGGTCAAAGGAAACCCAAAAGATAGAAATATCCTTGAAAAGGAAATGCAATTTTTAAAAATTGAATTCTTTTTTTGTTCAATTTTCTACTGGCTGAGAAAAATTTAAATAACATTGCAAAGTATTTTGACATATAAAATCTATTATCTGAAAAAAAAAAAGATAAGTAATACTTCTCCTTCGAAACTTAATTAACAAAGCAATAATGTTCTGAAAACAAAAATTAAGATGCTGGATTATTACTGCACTATTTGCTGGTTGCTGTGTTTATTTTAATAGACATTCACACTACTTAAGAAGGACATGCATGCATCCAAATAGCATTTTGCCCCCAGAAACATTTGTATTGCTGCAGTGACCCTAAACCGAATGATTCAAGCAAAATAGTGGATACACATGTCTAAAAATATTATATCCTTTCTTTGCCTACGGATAGTGTGTAAGTGATATTCTAATTCAAAGCCTTCAGGAGAAATGATGATTATATCCACAAACATCACTGAATTACTAATCTCCCTCTACTGCCACAATTGGACTATTCTAACAGTTAACAGATTGCTTATTAATCAACAAGGGTAAACAAGACAATGCAATTTCATTTAGTGTGAGGATTTTAATGCCTAAAAGTATTTGTGCTTAAAATGTTAATCTAGATAAGGCTTCATTAGAAGAAGTCTTAAAATGATTAAGTGCGGTTCATTGAAATGTGCATGGAGTGGGGGTAGTAGATCAGCAGGTGGACATTTCATACAGATGTTCCACTTATTGATATAATGCATGCTATAGCCATTTAAATGACCCTAAGTCAGTAATAGCTGGAATTCTATTATTCCTGTAATGAGAGAACCCTGTACCTTTAATATTTCTGAATTTTAAATAAGGTGAATGACAAATTCCCAAACCTCTATTTATGGCAAAATATGACTAGGAATTTTATTATTCCATTTATGAACAGTGCAGCCATCTCAGTTATGTTTCCTGAATTTATCCTTATTTATTTTCCTAGAGTTCATTACTACTTTCCTATAAAACTCCTGATATAAGTACCAGATCTGACAAATTTCTTCATTGATGCAATTCATTAGCTCAACGCTGAATGAAGAGAAATTCCCAGATATTTAAGGATAAAACTTGAGGGCCTACTAAGGCAACAGGCATTGTTTTACATCTCCTCCTCTGATTGTCTCCCCTCATCCCCATAATCACTTTCCCTTCAATTTGATCTCTTAGAACATCTGTTGGGTAGGTCAAACTATGAAGCCCACCTAATATTAATACTTGCTGATTTTTAGCACAATATTAAACACTTTAGGACAATATTATGGCCAAATGAAGCTGGCCCATGTGAGTCTTATGAATATGAATATTGAGAATTTTGTTTTTTGCTACTGTTTTGTTTGTTAAAAGTGAAGGGATTGAAAAATCAAGAGATGTTTCTGTGTCATAGAACTGGATTTTGCAAAACACTCTTTGAAGTTAGCTAGAATAGTAACTGCATTTCTCAAGACAACAAAAAGTCCCAAAGTTCTTAGCCAAATTTTCAATGGATGGCACTAAAGGTGTGCACAGTGTTAGCACAGGCCACATCAGGTAACATTTGCAAAGCACCCCTAAATGGACTTCATTCACCTTGCAGGCATTTTCAAAGACCTAAAAATCACTTGAGGTTGGAAAGGGAAATTTTCATGAAGGTCATTGGCCATAATGTTTTTTGTAAACATCTAGAATGTATCTAGTATTTAAGTTTCCAAATGATTCCCATCCCCCATCTTAATGTGAATCAGTCAAGATGAACACAGTGGTTTAAAAACTGAGAAAGCGATAACTGTTGATAGTCAATATCTGATTTTTGGATTTTCACAAAATCTTGCATTTCTTTTTTAAATTGTATATAACCAAAGGGCTTAGTTTACTTTCTGAACTAATAATTCATCCTACATGTACACTTGGGAAATAACACTACTCTAAAAAGGAGAGGGAAATTGAAAATTGTACACAGCCAACATATTTTTCAGTACTTTTTTTATACTTAGGAGATATAATTGATAAAAGAACATTCTTCTACATAAATGGGTTTCCATGACAACCATTAAAATATACGTATGTATTTATAATCACAAACACATACTAAATAAAATCAGTGGATCTGTTGGCAATGTTTCTTAGAATAAGTAGTTTACATTATGTCCATAATAAACTATGCATAGAAAAATGTTAAATATAACTACATGGGAGCAAATCATTATTATAACTATTTTTGGCTTACATTTCAGAGAAAATGTACTTTTAAACAGAAATCCAAGCTAAGTATTCTAAGTAAGGCATAGAGATAAGATAAACTCATCTCTACCCCACCAGCCTCCTCAAATGGGTACCACATGTTTCATATGCTAGGCACTATTTCAGGAATAGAGGTTTCAAAAGGGACCAAGTTCTCTCCTTCCTCAAGGAGCTGAGAGTCTATTGAAAGTGAACTACACAAATAAGTACAGTACTGAGTATAACACAGAGAGGAAGGTGCTAACAGAAGTGTATGCAAATTGTTATTGGAGGTATCAATGAAATCTTCAGGGAATGGTGTGATATAGTGGCCCAAGATGTGTGGTGGTGGTTATAAGGGTAGAAGGCCCAGGTGTGTATTAAAGTGGAACAAAAGCAAGTAGCCTTGGGCAGTAGGAATGCCTGGCATGCTGGGGAGAGTGAAGCAGCCGGGGTGGCGGGAGGTGAGTGGGAAACAGAAACGTTTGAAATGCTTTTCATTATTGCCAATTTTGAAGCGTTTTCCTTGATATCTAGTGAGATCATTTTGGTTCCCATGCATAGTCATATTGCCTTCCTGGAAAGGGTAAAGAAAAGAACAAGGAAAGAAAATTTAAAAAGAGAAAAAAAACACAACTAATTATCAACATGTCTAAGAAAGGAACTCCACATGCTTTCATATTTAGTTATCATCTGGTAATGGAGACAATTTACTCCTGCAAGGTTATGTCTGTTAGTACAGAGGTCATTATCTTTGCATCATACCCAAATCCTACTGTTAGGATATAATTTGGTGTGCTACTTTTAAATTTCTAAATGACCTGTTTTGTTTACTTAAGTTTTTACTCCGTTTTCTCATGTTACTAAAAAAAAAAAAAAAAAAAAGGCATATTTGTTGTAAAAATGAGAAGTGTAGAAAAGTAAAATCAGAATTTGTCTTTTTTTCCCTTTACAACGATTAGAGATCTTCAATTCTCTAAATACATATTTTTTTTTTTGGCAGGAGTCACATTTCAAGGGAGCAACCAATAGGCTGAAGGTTTTTGTTTTATAAATGTCGATCTAATTTTCAATTTACCACTGGAAATGCACAGGGGTGTTTTTCAGTTATCTAGTTTTTTTTTTCCTCCTGACTTCCTCTGTCAACTTTTTCAATTGTTTAAGCAATTCATATTACTGAGCCAAATGTGCCAAATCATTCTTAACATTGGCTTCAGTTTAACACCATGAAAGGGAAGACTTTCAGTATCGATAATTTATTCTTTATATATTAAATATGTGCATATATGAAAACATATTATGTAGAAAGATTATATTTACTTGTTCATACACATACTTAATATTAAATAAGTATTATCTACTTCATTAAGGGAAATAAATAAGCTTACAATAAAAGAACAACTACAATTAGGTCAAAACTGTTACAATAAATAAAATACAAGAACCAAATATAAAAAGAAGATGAGGAGAAAAAGAATAATTAAAAAGCACCAAAACTATATGTTAAAAATAGAGATAAATAAATATAGCTGAGAAACTCCAAAGCAATTTGTCTCCAAAATTCATTACATAATTTTATCCATTAGGTTAATTTAACATCATTAGGTAGGGCAATATGAACAAAGTGGTGAGACTTTAGTTCATCTGTTAAATTAAAAAACAAAAACAAAAATCTTATGAAGCAATTTCATTTATAAAGGTAAATGTGACTTCACTTCTAGATTGACAAACTGTTTCACAGTATCTATTAAATATCTTCCATGTGGCAAGCACAACGAAAATTTTACACTCTGCATATATGGTATGTACCTGCTTTCATCTAGTTAGATTGAGGAAACATTTACGGAAAGAGAAGGGAAGAGTAAACAGGAGAGTTCTAGTTTAACTAGTGTCAAGAGGGCAATCCCATTCCCTTGTTGTAAGAGTTTCCTGTACTGTTTCAAGTGTTTTTCTCCACTTTTGCATTTTCTGTATTTTACCATTTATTTTCATGAGGTGGGCTGTTTTCATTTCTTTGTCACCTGTGACCAGGTTTTCTACGGTAGACATCCCCAGTGTATGGTCCTCGGGCCAAGCAGTATTAGCATCATACAGAAACTTGTCAGGTCTGCAAATTTTCTGGTACCACTATGTGTCTTCTGGATCAGGAATTCTGGAGTGAGTTCCAGCGAGCCATGGTTTAACAATCCCTACAGGTGTTTCCAATGCATGTTAAAGTTTGAGAACACTAATCTATAGGAAACAGAGGAACTTAATTTTCAGATACGAGGACTAATCTATTTGAGTAGATATTTTAAAGTATAGAAATAGAAGTCAAGTTCTGATTCTGAAATGAAACTGGGAGCCAACAGTCTATGGACCACAATTGTTGGTAATCAATTGATTTCTTGTTGTTATCAAATGACTGAAAAAACTTTAATGAATGAGTCAGGGGATAGATCTTTAAATCCAGTGATATCTTTATATTACTAGTATTTTCTTGATGACCTCCAGTATTTTCACTGCAGTTATTAATAATGCTGATGTGTTAGGTTGTTTGCATCTAATACTTGAGGATTGTAATCCTTTTTGTCATGTTTATCAAGTAAATCACTTGGCGATTAACGACTCAACACATATGGTATTGTGCTAAGTTAAATAGATCTTGGAAGGCACAAGTTATCCAGTGCAGATAATGTTAACGTCTGCAGTCAGGTCACATAAGAGTGTAAAGCAAGTGGGAAAAATAAGAGGCTATATTGGTACCCCTATACTTCTTCAGAAGGTGTTTTGATTGGTGGGTGCAGGTTCACTATTATGTGGGCAAGGTTGGCCAAAGGCATAAATGATATTTATTGAAGAAATAAGGATTTATTGGGTATCAATTATGTGACAAACATTATACTTTTCATTACAGGATTGTGGATAAGAGGTATGTAATAAAACATGTGTATCTATTCTTAAGAGCTTGTAATCAGGATGGGAGGAGAAGACACTCCTCAAAATGAGAAAAATAAATAAAAAAACAAAGGTTTTGATAAGACCTAACCCACCAGGTTGTTGTAGTTTCTAAATAAGGTAAGGGAGGTGAATATGGATGGGTGAATAGTAAGACCATGACCCAAATGTAAGGTGTGACTGATATAAGTGTTACATTATTGGCACTGACTTGAGGAATGAGAAAAATCATTACTAACTTGAGCAGACAGATTAGAATCCACGGGACTAGAGCTAAGTGTGAATGTTGCTGAAGATCGGAAAGGTAGGACAGAAATTACAGATTGAAGGAGACATCTAAGAATAGATCAAGAAACTACAATTTTTGTAACATTTTAAAACAGGATGGAAGTTCAAGTGGGGTATGATGATGATCATTCAATTTTCTATCCATCCATCCTCCCATCCAAATGTACTTATTGAGTGCCTCCTATTTTCCAGGCACTGCTCTCAGAGACAGAACAATGGAGCAAGATACATAAGATTCCTACTTTCCTAGAACTTAAATTCAAATTTGTATGTGTATGGGTGGTGAGAGGCTGGAAATAAAACATAAATATATAAGAAAATATCAGTTGGTGATAAGAGCTATAATATAGGGTAATATGATAATGCTCCAGGGTTGCTTTAGTTTGGATCTTCAACAAAGCTTTTCTGAGAAGGCCACATCACACAATAACAAGCTCAGATGTAGAAACAAAATATAACTTAAGTGTTCTGATGCTGTAATAGTTTAAACTACACAATGCTTATAAAATCAAGGTTAATGTATGTCACAAAAGGCTTGTTTTATGATTAAGTATGAGTTATGAATGATTAAATATTGGATACTTATCAATAAAATGAATGCAATTTAAAAGCTTTGACACAATTAAGTTGGGAAAGAATAGTCTTTTCAACAAAAATTGCGGAGACAAATGAATATCTACATGCAAAAGAATGACTTGGACCCATATTTCACGCCATTCACAAAAATAGCACAAAATGAATCACAGAACTAAATGTAAAAGAGGAAACTATGCAAATCTTAGAAGAAAACATAGAGGTTAGTAATTGTGGCATTTGGTTAGATGATGGTTTTGTAGCTATGACACCAGAAGTAGGAAGAAATTTGACTTATGAGGCAATGGTTTCTTAAACGTCTCACAAAGTACAAGCAATTTTTGGATTTCATCAAAACTTAAAGTTTTTGCACTTCAAATAATATTATCAAAAAGGTGAAAAGGGCCGGGATGGTGGCTCAGTCTGTAATTCCAGCACTTTGGGAGACCGAGGCATCTCCCAAAGAGATAATTGCCTGAGTCTGAGGTGTTGAGACCAACCTGGGAAACTTGGTGAGACCCTGTCTCTACAATAATCACAAAAATTAGCTGGGCGTGGTGGCATGCATCTGTAGTTCCAGCTACTAGGAAGGCTGAGGTGGAAGGTCGAGGCTGCAGTGGCCGTGAGTGTGCCACAGCACTCCAGCCTGGGCGACAGAATGATACTCCAACTCAAAAAATAAAAAAAGGTGAAAAGACAGCTCATGGAACAAGAGGAAATATCAAGACAAGTAACTAAATTTTTTTAATGGCAAACTATTTAGCCAGGCTCGGTGGCTCAGCCTGTAAACCCGCGCCTTTCAGAGGCTGAGGTGAGTGGATTGCCTAAGCTCGCAGGTTCGAGACCCGCCTGGGCAACTTGGCGAGACCTCATCTCTACAATAAATCAAAAATCAGCCAGGCATGGTAGCGCATGCCTGTAGTTCCAGCTACTTGGAAGGCTGAGGCGGAAGGATCGCCGGAGCCCAGCAGGTTGAAGCTGCGGTGGCACTCCAGTCTGGGCGACAGAGTGAGACTCCAACTCAAAAAAAAAGTATTTGAAGAGACATTTCTCCAAAGGCATACAAATGCCAAACACACACACACACACACACACACACACACACGAAACGAGTCTCAACATTAACCATCAGGAAAATGAAAATCTAAGCCACAGTTAGATATCACTTTACCCCTACTAGGATGGCTAACATAAAAAAGAAATAACAAGTGTTGACAAAGTTATGGAGAAACTGGAGCCTTTATATGTTGCTGGTAGATTGCAAAATGGTGCAGCCACATTAGAAAACAGTATAATATTTCCTCAAAAAGTTAAACATAAAATTTTCATATGAACCAACAATTTCCTCCTAGGTATACACTCATGAGAACTGAAAATATATGACCACACAAAAACCTGTTCACAAATAATCATAACATCATTATCCATAATAACCAAAAACAACTCAAAAATGCAGCAACTGTGAGTGGATAAACAAAACGCAGTACACACATACAAAGGAATATTCTTTGACAATAAAAAACAAAGTACTTATACATATTACAACATAGAGAGGCCTTGAGAATGTTAAGTGAAAGAAGCCACACACACAAAATGTCACATATTATATGATTCCATTTATATGAAATATCCAGAATAGGTAAACGTATAAAAACAGAAAGTAAAATGGTGATTGCCAAGGACTGTGGTGAGGGGGAAATAAGGAGTGACCACTAGTGGATAAGGGTTTCTTTTGCGGATAGTGAAAACATTCTGAAATTAGATTTTATGGAATATAAATTCTATTAAAGCTGTTATTTAAAAAAATTCTTAGTAATGCCAGATATATATTATAAACTGCATAACTAATGATATGACCAGAGAATTTACCATCCTTCTAGGGCATGTCATGACAACAGTTGCTTATGATATTATTAATATCATTTAATTCCCATGGTTCTACAACCATGGGTTAATACAAGGATTAATACAGCTATAAATCCAAACTTATAGCCTTTTTTAAAAGTGATGGCTATAAAATTTCCTGGGATAGACTTCATCAAAACAGAAAGTTTTTGCATTTCATATAATACTATCAAAAATGTGAAGCTGGGCTTGGTGGCTCAGCCTGTAATCCCGCACCTTTGGGAGGCTGAGGTGAGTGGATTGCCTGAGACCGTGGGTTCGAGACCCACCTGGGCAACTTGGTGAGCCCTCATCTCTACAATAAATAAAAAATTAGCCAGGTGTGGTAGCGCACGCCTGTAGTTCCAGCTACTTGGAAGGCTGAGGCGGAAGGATCGTCGGAGCCCAGCAGGTCGAGGCTGCGGTAGCCGGGAGTAGCCACTGCACTCCAGTCTGGGTGACAGAGTGAGACTCCAACTCAAAAAAAAAGGGTGAAAAGAAACCTCCCAGAAAAAGAGGAAATATCAAGGCAAGCAACTAAATTTTTTAAATGAACAAAGTATTTGAAGAGACATTACCACAAGTCTATAAATCTTTGTCAACAGATCAGACATTTTGCTATATGATAAAAATAATGCAGTGCAATTTTTAATATAGCTGTCCTACTTCTAGAAATAGCATACAACAGAAAAGTAAACATAGAAGAACTATGAACTTGAAAGGAGTTGAATCAAATGTGAAAAATGAGGAATATTAACTAAATCTAATTATCACAGTAATGAGTTTCATATATAATCATATGAATTTTATGATATTATAGCCTATTGTGTTGTTGTTATCAGTACAAAAATAAGAGACCCGACATCTCAGATGTTCTTCCTATACTTTACCAGCGAACATTCTGAGTTGACTATACGTGTCTGAACCCACAAAAAATGAAAACAGTGTTATGTTCCTTTCAAATGCTTCATCAAGATTCACTTGAATGCAAAATAATAACCAGAAATCGTTGCGACTTATCAATTGCTAAAACATGATTTTTAATAATTTTTCTTAGTTGTTTTCACTAATCTCCAATACTAATGACTAACATTTTCCGTGCATTTATGTGTACCACGCATTTTTTAAGTACTTTGTATGTATTGACACATTTAATCTTCATGGAACACTATTATATACATAATATGTATATATTATATTTATGTATCTTGTCAGCTACCTACTTTACAAACAAGAAAATGGAGGCACAGAGAGGTTAAGTAACTGACCACAGGTAACAGCTAATACTCAGCAAAGGCAAGATTTTTAACCCAGGTGGCCTGAATCCAAGGCTAATTCACAAAACCACTATGCTACATTGCTTTTCACAAGAAAGTTGAAGAAGTTTGTAAGATTTTTACCTTTTCAGACTATCTAGCCCTGACTTCTAACCAGAAGTGATCATAGTCATAAAGTTACTGTTGATAAGAAAGTCAAAAACCTTTTTTGCACACTTTTCAGAGGTCCGATCTTCCACCAATTCATAGATATGTAAGAGTCATTAATCTATGTAAAACTTAAGTTGAAGGTGGTTATAAAATCAAAGCTGGTAGCAGGTACCCGCCTGGGCAGGCAAGACCTCATCTCTACAATAAAATCAAAAAATTAGCCGGGCGTGGTAGCGCGCGCCTGTAATTCCGGCTACTTGGAAGGCTGAGGCGGGAGGATTGCCAGAGCCCAGCAGGTAGAGGCTGCGGTGGCCAGGAGCGGCCACTGCACTCCAGTCTGGGAGACAGAGTGAGACTCCAACTCAAAAAAAAAAAATCAGAGCTGGTAAAAATACTAATTAATTCACTAAGCAAATAGTTATTATATCATATAATGGGCAGTGTTATAAGAACTTGAGATACATCAGTGAACAAAACAGACAAAATATTTCCTCAAGGACTTCATATTCCAGCAGACAGTGTGAGTATTATCTTTTCTGAGAAAAATATAAAATATATGAATAATAAAGAAGAGATTGAACAAAAGGCAGGAAACATTCATCAAGCGAATGACTAGCAACATTTCCAGCAAGGGGTCAACAGCTCTTTTGGTCCTGACAGCTCCCTTCTCTAGTCAGTTATGTGCTTAACTTAACTATATCTAATATATGGATACTGCAAATAAGCATTTACATCCTGGAGTTGTAATAAGTAATTCTTCAAAACAGTGAAAAAATTAAAATACTCCAAATGAGGTGTGAATGATGACTTGCATATCTTAAAGAAAATATGGGCAAATGACATGTGGGTATTTTAACTGGTTCCAAACTTAAAAGACAACGTCAGCCAATATAGAGAGTCAGCTGGGTTGCAAACCCTGGGACTTAATCTATATGGAAGCTAAATATTCTATAAGCATGCAGTGGAGTGCAAAAAATAGCAATTGAAAAATGACATGATTAAATGGCACGACATGCAATCATTTGCTCTCAATTATATCAATGTATCTTCTTCATTTCTAGGAGTCAGGCAGAAATATTGTTTTTTAAATGCCTCTATTAAATTGGTCACCAATAATAAAATAGATGAGAGTCCTAATAAGCTCATTTACATAACATACATCATACACTACAAAACTATTCTCGCCAAACAGTTTTGCTCATAGATTTGTCTCCTGGTTGTCATGAGTCTTTGCTACATTAGCAGATTTTAAAAGCATAATACTGCCTTCAGGATCATTTGTAGAAAAACACTTATGAAACTTTTCTAGTTAACCCTTGGCAGGATCCTTATTGCTAATTATGGAAAAGGTATTGATATAATACCTTGGCTGTCACATTTTATTATGGTGATGGTAGAAACAGAATCTAGGTCTGACATTTTGGAAATATCATCTAATTGCAAGTCAGAAACAGAGAATGACAGTTTTAAGTAGTTTATAACTTCTTTCAAAATAGCAAACTGGTTTATTTAATGTAAAAACTAGATTTTAAAAATAGCATGAAAGTCCCTGAATTGGTTCATCAAGCATATCTCTATCAGCTCCTTGAAGAGAAGCTGGTTGTGTGCCAAAATAGTTTTGAAATTGTACATGACAATACAAATTTAGATTCAAACACTAAATGAATTCTTATCACCAAAGACAGTGCAATCGCCCTTACTTCCATGGCCTTATTAGTCTAACCTTCTGATCTAGACAAAGATCTTAATTTTTCTTACAATCTCGTATACTCACCAATCAAGTTGAATCATTAAGGGCAACTAGGATTATTAATTAACACTGTAAATGCTTGGAGACCAGTGGAGAAATAGTGTCATCAAGGGAAAAGCTAAAAATCTTTTACAAACATTCACATTTCTTTTGTTGGGAAAAAAAGATATTAATTTTACTTGGAAGAAAGCATTTCTATTCCTCTTAACCTTTCTTTTTTTTAGCTGTGGACTACAATATAATAATCATTTTAAAAATGCAGATCCTTACTGAATTAGTTCATGACAACTGCTGTCCCTGAGTGGCATTCTTTAATTTCTGTGTTACTTTACTTACTCTAAGTTAAGTACTTTTAAACAGGTTTGTTTTTAAGAATAAAGCTCAGTGGTCATGTGCTTAGTTCATATTCACATGTAATTAGTAATATGTCATATACTTGCTTTTCTAAATTAGAAACACCATTACAATTCCAGACAATACAAAACAATATGAAGATGAAGTTACTCTAAAGAAAACTGTAATAGCTTACAGATTGCTTGTATCATTACTAAAATGCTGGTATCTATTACAGAGTCTCCCTGGAATAAAGAATGTACTTGTGGCAATAATCTGTTAAAAACATGTCCATTATTGTTAAGATGCTAAACTAGTCTGCAATTATAGAAAGGTAACTTTTAGTAACAAGGGTAAAGGGTGTTGCATGAAAATGCAACTTAGCCATTATACTACAAAGCCATTATACTTTAAAACCCCTCAATCACTCTTTTCATAAGCAGACAAGCATTGTCATTTTTTATATTATTATATTTTGAAATCTATTTACAACATCCACTGTGCTTTTTATCTTTTATTGATTCCATGGGAATTATTTCAGTGTAAGTCTGGGGAATGGATGGAGATTTTCTTCTCTAGATTATCTGTTTATCCCAGCTACCTGAAATTATCTTTGCTTTTATGGATCTTGCATATTCACTGGACAGGTCAAAGGCTATCCAGGACTACCTTAAGGAAAGGAAGAAAATAATTCTGTATGACAGGGTATAGTACCATACGCCCATTTGGTAAAATCTATGAAAAAAGGAATGATCATAAAGGACACAACAAAATAGCATTAAAGGAAAGCAAGCGAATACAGGGGCCAGGATGGCTGAAGAGGAATTCCTAGGGAAAACATAGAACACATGGACAACCTGACTCATGGAAGAACACAGATTATACTAATTAGTTTCATGACTTGCTCTACCATGCTGTATGGCATTTTTTTTCACTCTCTTATCCATATATAGTTGACTATTCTCCACCCCTTCCTTTATCAAGCCCTATTTTTATAGACTTATCTGTGGCTAACATATCTGCATTTCCCATGAAGCCGCTCCTAGAACTTATCACAAAGCACAGGGTTACTTGAAGTACTACAACCAGGGAAAGATATTTCGGGAAAGTATTCTTACCATTCCAGAATGCTACAGAAGGGAAATAAATGGATGTAAGAACTCTAGGGACATAAGATTGCAGGAAGACAGTCAGGCTATGGGAAGTAACATCTCTAAAGAGAAGGGAGATGATACTAGGAAGAAAAAGGAAACATTAGAAAAGACCTTCTGTTTATTTATTTATTCCTCCCTGATCTGCGAGAGGCAGAGGTATAGACAGCTTTATAAACTTCATAGTCCTGATTTTATTTCCATAGCATTTAAAATAAGTAAGACATTTTTCTGAGAGTTGGGACCACTGGGAATTTGCTTCTTAGCACTTTCCTTTGCATTTGTGGTAGAAGCTCAGGGCAACTTGACCTCTTTTCACCAGTTTTCAGTAGTCCCAGATATATACCCTTGGGGGTCATTTAGATGTTTAACTAATACATGGCAGCAAAATACTTTTCACCTACTACATGAAGTAGTACAGAGATGTTGACTAAATATTAACCAACTGGTAAATTGTTAGAATGATTATTTAGCTCAAAGCAATATTCTAGAACCTTATGAGAAGAAAATGTAATAAGAACTTCATTCTCCAAATACTCTCGTAAGCTAAAACAAAGTGGAGGTCTGGGAGAGTTCTTCGAGAACATTTTCTTGAAAAAAGCTAATTTTCCTCTCTTCTGAAAAGAGATTCTCTGTAGTGTCTCGTGCCTGCTCTCCAAAAGAAGACTAAATACACTGGGGTAGTCCTCTCATTCATTCCATCTAATATTTTGGCAGCAAGACAGAATATAAGTCATCTAATCATAAAGATGATTTAGTTGAACATGTGAGAAGTAACCTGGATTGAGAAGCAAGCCACAGCTTAGAGTTTTCTCTTAGTTTGGCAAGAACCAGTTGTGCAATTTCAAATAAATCATATCACTTCTATGTGCCCTTAATACTCTTTATCTAAAATGCAATGATTCTTTAGCCTCTAACATCTTCTGGTGTCAGCTATTACAGAACCTTATTCTGAGATGTGAAAAATATCCTGTGGTGGTCTAAGATGGACTGTAAAAAATAACTATAAAATACAACTTAGACTATCTCCCAAATAAGTTATAAGTTGGCTTATCTTCACTGATGAACTTCTAAGGTCAAAAGAATATTATTTATTTTTATTTTTTTTGAGTTGGAGTCTCACTCTGTCACCCAGACTGGAGTGCAGTGGCCACTCCCGGCCACCGCAGCGTCAACCAGCTGGGCTCCGGCGATCCTTCCGCCTTAGCCTTCCAAGTGGTCGGAATTACAAGCATGCGCTACCATGCCTGGCTGATTTTTTGATTTATTGTAGAGATGAGGTCTCGCTGCCCAGGCGGGTCTCGAACCCGCGGGCTCTGGCAATCCAAGGAATATTAATTTTAACTTGCCTTTGTCACTGGCCTTAACTGTGGACAGCTGCTTTACCTGGATAAGTGTGTTGTTTCAATCACATGTATGAAACAATTTTGCTTGGTCAGATTCAGTTCATGTCTTGGTCTTGTTCTAATATCTTCAAAGTCTAACTCTAAATAACTTTCTGGTGAGAACCAAATGCCTAAGCAAAGCATGCAAGATTGAAAATTTAAATTTCTTTGGTAAAGCTTTGAAGTCTGTTGCACTAGTATTTTATTGAGAGTCAGGATGGCATGGTTGAATGGACATCCATTGGCTCTCTTGCTGGTGGTCTTGGATGACAGCTAAAGGAGAAAGTGGGTCTTGAAACACCCCTCCAATTTCTAAAAGTCATTTTTCCTGGTCACGACTGAAGTGCAATGAAGAGGGACATTTTGAGAAAGCAAAGAGGGCATGAGAGGAAGGGGAAACCTGAGTTACTGCCTAGTCTGTGCTTCTCAAAAGAGCTTTCAACATCAGGACTATTCATCTGTTTTTACACATATTCTCATGATATTAAGTTCAAAAAAGAAAAAAAAATCTATAGGGAAGAGAATGTGATATTTTAAATGTATACGGTGTATCTTGGGATTTAATCAACAGTTTACAGCATCAGTGAAATTAAAAGAGATAAGTTAGGCTATTTTTTTTCCCCAGATGGGAATAATGATTTATGCCTCCGCCCTCTCTTAGAGAGGTTTTGGGAGGATTAATGAGCTAATGTCTGTAAAGCTCTTTAAGCTCCTCATATGGAGGTGCAACATAAACACAAGGTGAAAAATGATAGCAAACTCTATACTGAGTCAAGCTCCCAAGAAAAAAGCCCCTGGGAATGAGATGCTATTGTGGGTCAAGATGGCAAATCTCTGAGTTTCGATGCCAGAGGAATCTTGGCTTGTTGTCATGTGTATTTTAAATTCTGTTTTAAATAGTACTTAGTAGTATTAATAAGCATTTCTACACTTCCTATTAATCATAGTGTCCCTTACAATAATCATTTTTATTTCTATTCATCAAAAGATACAGTCTTATCTATATTTCACAGAATATAAACTGGGATGTGAAAATTACAAAGACATGAATGGTCAACAAGAAACCAATGGTTCAATATTATGGGACTATGACCTGGATTGGGATTCAGATGTAGACTGTCACGTGGCTCTCATTGTGTGGTCCTGGAAAAGGCATTTGATCTATCAGTGACTTAGTTTCCTTCTTTCTGGAACAAAGAGGTTGAGCGAGCTAGATGAACTCAGATATCATCTGGTGAGGAAATTCTACAATCTGCTAAGTACTTCTTGAGTACCTAGTGACTCCAAGGCATTGTCTATGGTAATCTAAAGGGCGTGCAAAACAAATATAACTTCAAGATAGTGTCTACTCTTAAAAGCATACACTGTAGTGTGTTGACAAGATATATAGACTCATGCCTATACACAACTGAATAACATTGAAATAAGCACATGAAACAACACCTGAATTTCTTCAATCACTTATCTCCAGACTTCCATACATGCACAGAGTGTTCTGTTCTCTGCCCCGTTTCATTTCAGATCTTAATTTAGAATCACTTATTCTAGGAATTTCCTTACCTCTCCCCATGAAGGAACACTCACAACCCCCAAGAATGTCCTGTGTACTACCATAGCACAGTTTGTTAACTCTCATCAAATCACATGCCACAACCTATTCTACTTGTTTGATTCAATGTATCTCCCATTAGCTTGTGTGTTCCCTGGAAGAGGCTTATGTACAGCTTGTCACAAAATTCCCAGTGCCCAGCACTTGACACAAGTGTTTGCTTAAGAGAAAGGTGTTGAATAAATTTAAAATATCTCTATCCACATTTCCAAAATAATCTTGAACTCCTTCTTCTTTCTAAGTAACAAAACCCTTCCATCCTTACACATATGCTATTACTTTCAATAGCTTTCATTAAAGATTCTCTTCCTCATTTAAGAGGAAGTCTGCAGTAATGCAGAGGCAACAGTTAGCATTAAAGGAAGAGAAGGATTTGTCCTAGGAGTGAGGCTTTCTTAGAAGGTCCCCTCCCTCTTCTCCATCACTGCCTACAAACTAGTTTACAAATTCTATCACCTTTAACCCTGAGGTCTCTCTTAAATCTAGCCTTCTGGGACAAAATTATGAACTTCACAGCAACTTGGATGAACTTAGAGTCTATAATACTGAGTGATCTATCACAGATATAAAGAACTGAATATCACATGTTCTCGCTTATAAGTGGACCTTGAATAATTATCATAATATTATAAGAAAAGAATTGGCAGTAGTGGGAAACTGCCAGGGGTGGGGCACACCTTATCAACAAGGGTACCTGCATAATGAACATTTGTATACCTAAGCCTGAATTGTACTCCACATCTTTAAAATTAAAAATTAAATAAATAAATGAAAATCTAGCCTTCTGGGAGGATATCAACAAGATGGCAGATTAGGACTTTCCAGTGCTTGTTCCCTCACAGACACATCAATTTAAACAACTGTTCACACAAAATACACACTCCATAAGCACTAAGGAAAACAGGTAAGAGACTATAGCATTTGGGTGTAGCACTGAAATAAGAAAAGAAGTAAGGAAAAGGGTAGGAAGGATTTTTTACATTACAGGTATCTCTTCTTCCCCCAAATTGGGCAGAACAGCTTGGAGACGTATCTAAAACCTGAGGCAAGGAGAATAAAGTAAGCATCTGATTTTGCCTTGGACTCCAGCACTAGGCCAGCCCCCATAGCCCCAGACTACAGGCTGGCACTCATGGGCCCAGCCTCTAGGCCTGCCCACGTCAGGCTGGCACATGGCACACCCCAATTCCAGGTCAGCACATGTAACTTCAGGCAGTAGGCTAGTACCAGTGGTCCCAGGCAGCAGGCTGGTATTCATGACCCCAGTCTCCAGGCATTGGGTCTGCCTAGCCCTAAAGGTCTGGCTAGCCTCTGGCCTCAGGCTCCAGGCCAGACCCTGCAGCCTCACATTCCAATGGTCTCAGGATCCAGACCCATTCCAGTAAGCCCCAGTGCCAAGGAGACTCCTGGGAAACAAGCCTGTAGGAGTACCTCAGCACCAAGCTGGTGTCTGTGGCCTCAGACTCTAAATCAGCCCTTGCAAAGCTAGTCTCTAGGCCAGACAGCACGCACAAACCAAGCCTCCAGACTCACTCTTGCAGACCTAGGTTTTAGGTGAGTATCCATAGCCCGCAGCACCAGCCCAGAACCCACTAACAGAGTCTCTAAAACAACCCTCATGGACCCAGACTCTAGGTCAGTCACTGTGTCCTTAAAAGGTTCCAGTGGACCCTGGGTCCAGGTCACCCCAGCAATGGGATAATACCCACATACTCAGGCTCCAGGATCACCCCTGCAAGCCCAAGCTCCATGCCAGCTCCAGGACCCAGGCCTACCTCCACGGACTCAGGCTTAAGGCTCACAGAGCACTAGGTTCACCCCAGAGAACTCAAGTTGCAGCCCAGCCCCAAAAGACACAGGGCTTCAGGTCTTTCCCAGTGGACCCAGATCCAGACATAATCCTAAAGACTTAGGCTCAAGGTTTACCCCTACGAACCCAAGCACAAAACTCACCCACCTGCTGACCCAGGCAGGCCAGCCTGCCTAGGGGCACCAACAGAATCTCTAGACAATCTAACGGGTGAAGAGCTTTGCTTGATGAAGCCAGTCTGTAAAGACTTCTTCAAATGTGCAGGCACAAATGCATAGCCACAATATCACAAATAATTAGAGAAATATAACAATATCAAAGGAGCAAAATAAAGCACCCATAACTGGTCCTAAAGAAATGGGTAGTGGGCAAAGAATTAAAAATAACTATCTTAAAGAGCCATAAGATGACACAGATATAAAACTAAATAAAATCTGGTAACAAACAAACAACAATTAGAGTTCTAAAGACAGAAACCATAAAAAAAGAACCAAATAGAAATTCTGGAGATAAGGAATACAATGACCAAACTGAAAAATTACACGAAAAGCTTTAATTGAGTAGACAATTAAGCAGATAAAAAAAAAAAAAATGAGCTTGAAAACAAGTCATTTGAGATTACCTAGCCAGAGGAACAAAAAGAAAAAAGAATGATAAAGACTGAAGAAAGCCTCCAGGACTTATAGGTCACCACCAAGTGATAATATATGCATATGAGAGGCTCAGAATGAGAAAATCAAGAAAAAGATTATTTAAAGAAATAATGATGAGCTGGGTACAGTGGCTCATGTGTATAATTCCAGCACTTTAGAAGGTAAATACAAGAGGATTGACTGAGACCAAGGGTTTGAGACCAGCCTGAGCAACACGGTGAGACCTTGTCTCTACAATAAACCAAAATATTAGCTGGGTATGGTGGCACATGCCTGTAGTTCTAGCTATTTGGAGGGCTGAGGCAGGAGGATCACCTGAGCTACTGTGGTAGCTATGATTATGCCACTGCTCACCAGCCTGGGCAACAGAGGACACTCTAACTCAAAAAATAAAGAAATAAGGACAGAAATCTTCCCAAATATGAAGAGGAACATGAACATTTAGATCTGTTAATCCTAAATATCCCCAAATAATTAAATATAAAGAGATCTTCACCAAGACACCTTAAAATCATATTCTCAAAAGTCAAAGACAGAAAATTTTGAAAGCAGCAAGAGAAGGGAAGCCCTATAAGATTATTAGCTGATTTGTCAGCAGAACTTTGCAGGCCAGGAGGGAGTGGAAAGATATGTTTAAAGTGGTGGGGGAAAAAAACTGTCAACAAAGAAAACTCTATTCAGCAATGATATCTTTCAGAAATGAAGGAGATACAAGGACCTTTCTAGAGAAACAAAAATTGTGAGAGTTCATCACCACTAAACTTGCCTTACAGGAAATGCCAAAAGGATTTTTTCAAGTCAAAAAAAAAAGGATGATAAAAACATGAAAACATATGAGATATAAAATGCAGTGTAAAGGTAAAAAATACAGTTACATTCAGAATATTCTAATACAATGGTGGTGTATAAGTCACTTGTAACTCTAGTAAAAAGTTAAAAGACAAACATATTAAAAATAACTATAGCTACAATCATTTGGTAATGATATATGACATGTAAAATATGTAAATTGTGACATCAATAACATAAAATGTAGAAGGAGGAGAACTTAAAATGTAGTTTCCTACGTGGTCAAAGCTAAGTTGTTATCAGTTGTTACATATTCCATACAAATGGTAACCAAAAGAGAGCAATGTGGCTACACTTATATTAGGCAAAAACTTTAGTAAGAGACAAAGATAGTTATTGTATAATGATAAAGATGTAAATTCACCAAGAGGATATTACAGTTGTAAACATATATGCACCCAACATCAGAGCACCTAACTATATAAAGCAAATATTAACAGAAATGAAGGGAGAAATAGACAGCAATACAATAATAATAGTGGATTCAATGTCCTGCTTTCAAAAGTGGATAGATCATCCATATACAAAATCTATAAGAAAACAGCAGACTTGAACAACACTACAGACCAAATGGATCTAATAGACATATAAAGAACATTCCACCCAACAGCAGCATGTTGTTCTTTTCAAGTGCACAAAAACAATCTCCGGGATACAAATTAACATAGAAACAGAAACTAAATACTGCATGTTCTCATTTATAAGTGGGAGCTAAACACAGAGTACCCACAGGCATAAGGATGGGAACAACAGACACTGGGGATTCCTGAAGTGGGGAGGTAGGAAGCAGGGGTAAAGATTGAAAAACTACCTATTGGGTACCATGCTTACCATCTGGGTGATAGGCTCAATAGAAGCCCAAACCTCACTATCACACAATACAACCATGTAAAAATCCTGCACATGGACCCTTTACATTTTAAATGTTGTGTGGTACACACACACACTTACACACACACACACACACACACACACACACACACGTACACACACACACACACACACACACACACACACACACACACACACACACACTGGAATGAATTTTGACCTTTAAAAAAAAAGGAAATCCTGAAATTTGTGACAACATGGATGAATCTGGAGGACATTATACTAAGTGAAATAAGTCAGGCACAGAAACACAAATACTGCATAATCTCACTTATGTGCAACATCAAAAGAAAGTTAACTCAGAGAAGCAGAGATTTAGAGTGGTGGTTGCCAGGGTCTGGGGCAGGGAATGAGAGGTGTCAGAGTTTCAGTTAGACAAAATGAAAAATGATAAGTAAATAAGGTGATGGATATGCTAATTAGCTTGACAATCACATCGCAGTGTATACATACATCAAAACATCACATTGTACATTGTACATATATACAATTCTTATTTGTCAATTATACTTTAATAAAGCTGGTAGGAGATGGATCCAGCCTTCTCCCCCATTGTAAATGCACTATATCAAGCTCTCAGGACTAATCAACTAAGTTACAGAATAGCAACCTCCTAATAGGACTTCCTCCTTCCAGGCGATGAGATGCTCTTCAAGACCTCCCTTCTGCTCTGAAACAATGAGGGCAATCCTGATGAGTGAGCAAACAGAGGCTATTTGCTCTGCTTCCAACCTCACCTGACATTAGACAGCAACTTCTATCCTTCAGTATTAATAGACCGTTTGCTATTCCATGTATATGGTCTATGCTTTCTCATCCCTGAATTTTAATAAAATCAAAAATATCTAAAATTTTCATTTTCTTTTTGTCTTGAACTGAAATATTTGTACATTTATATAACATCACAAGAAGGATCTATCTCAATATCCAGGCTTAGATAACAAAAACTCCTCCTTAATAAACAGTGCTATAATAAACATGCATGCACAGGTATCTTTTTTGTAAAATGATTTGAGTTCCTTCAGGTATATTCCCAGAAGGGGATTGCTGTGTCATATTGAGGGCCAATTTCTATTTTTTTTAGAAATCACCTCACAGTTTTTCATAGAGGTTGAACTAGTTTGCACTCCCACCAACAGTGCAGAAGCATTTCCTTTTCTACGCATCCTTGCCAGCATCTGTTTTGTTTTGTTTTGTTTTGTTTTTGATGATGACCATTCTTACTCGAGTTAGGTGGTATCTCAGTGTGGCACTAATTTGCATTTCTCTGATGATTAGTGAGGCTGATCATTTTTTCATATGTCTTGGCTGTTCATATGCCTTCTTTTGAGAAATGTCTATTCATGTCTTTTTTCCTGCTTTTTAATGGGACTGTTTGTTTTTTTCCTTTCAGCACGTTTGTGTTCCTTGTAAAGCCTGAATGTTAAGCCTTTCTCAGATATACAGTTGGCAAATACTATTTCCCATTCGGTGGGGTGTCTCTCCACTTTCTTGATGGTTTCTTTTGCTTTGCAAAAGCTTTTCTGTTTGATGAGGTCTCACTTGTCTATCTTATCTCTTACGGCATGGGCTTTTGAGGTTTTGATCAGGAATTGGCTGCCTACTCTGATTTCTGTAAAGTTGTCTCCTGCGTTTTCTTTTTTCTTTTTTTTTTTTTTTGTTGAAGTCCCACTCCATCACCCAGGCTGGAGTGCAGTGGTACACTCACGCCATCCCAGCATCGACCCAACCTGCTGGGCTCAGGTGATCCTTCCACCTCAGCCTTCCAAGTAGCTAGAACTACAGGTGCACACTACCATGCATGGCAAATTTTTTTTAAAAATTTTTTTATTTTAGAGACGAGGGCTCACCAAGTTGCCCAGGCTGGTCTCAAACCCATGGGCTCAGGCAATCTACTAACCTTGGCCTCCTAAAGAACTGGGATTACAGGCTGAGCCACCGAGCCCAGCCACTTACATTTTTCTAAGATTCTTATAGTTTGAGGTTTTTTTTTTTTTCTTCTTTTTTTTGAGTTGGAGTCTCACTCTGTCGCCCAGACTGGAGTGCAGTGGCCACTCCCGGCCACCGCAGCCTCGACCTGCTGGGCTCCGGCGATCCTTCCGCCTCAGCCTTCCAAGTAGCTGGAATTACAGGCATGTGCTACCACACCCGGCTGATTTTTTGATTTATTGTAGAGATGAAGTCTCGCTGCCCAGGCGGGTCTCGAACCCGCGGACTCAGGCAATCCACTCACTTCAGCCTCCCAAAGGCGCGGGATTACAGGCTGAGCCACCGAGCCCAGCTAGTTTGAGGTTTTATGTTTAAGTCTTTGATCCATGTAGAGTTGATTTTTGTGTATAGTGATAGGTAGGGGACCTGTTTCATTCTTCTGCATATTTATTGCAACACTATTCACAGTAGCAAAAACATAGAACCAACCATGCTGCCCATCAAAAGTGGACTGGATTTTTTTTAAAATGTGATACATATACATGATGGAATATTATGCAGCCATAAAGAAGGACAAAATTATGGACTTTGCAGCAACTTGGATGGATTTAGAGTCTATCACACTCAGTGATCTGTCACAGAAATAAAGAAGTGAGTGCCACATGTTCTCACTCATAAGCGGACCCTTAACATCTAGCATAATACTGCAAGAAAGGGATTGACAGTAGTGGGACATTGGCAGGGGAGGGAGGTGCACATAACATTAACAAGGGTACCTGATCCTAGTCCAGGCAAAGTGAAGTCCAATGGGAGAACCAAACTTCACCTGTAAGTAAGTCACTTAGGTACCCAATCTTGACTTAGTACCCCACGCCTTTAAAATAAAAAAAAAGACTAAATAGACAGGGAAAAATCAACACACAAATCAACACTGTAGTTCCAAAAAGGGCCCTTTAAAGACTCAAAACAATAGACTCCCTTTGAAAGAAATAAACACTAACAAAAAGAGAGAGAAAATAAGAATATTCCAATTCATTTCTAGAAAATATGCCCAAGAAAACTGCATTCATGGCACAGAGGCACTTTTGAAGACAGAACAAATTAATATTAGTAAAGACTGTACAAAAATGAAAAGAGTTTTTGTTGAATTAAAAATTGTCATGTGGCTGGGCATGGCCATTCACACCTGCAACCCGGTGCTTTCAGACACCAGGTTGGGAGGATCGCTTCAAGCCAGGAGTTTAAGACCAGCCTGGAAAACATATCCAGACCCTGTCTCTACACAAATAAAAACATTAGCCAGGCATGTGGTGCGCACCTGTAGTCCTAGCTACTCCAGAAGCTGAGGCAAGAGGATAATTTTAGTCCAGGAGTTTGAGGTTATAGTGAGCTATGATCACATCATTGCACTCCAGCCTGAATGACAGAGTGAGATCCTTTTTCTTAAAAAAAAAAAAAAAATTTGCAATTAAAAGATTCAATATGCACAGAGTAGGAATGCCAAAAGGAGGGAACTAAACATATGGAGAATTTGTGATAATCAAATAATGAGTAAAACTTTCCTGATCTGAAGCAGGAATTAAGTTTTTAAAATCAACTAGGACTCACTGTGTTCCAAGCAAAAGGAATCCACACTAAGACCTATACAAGTGGGAGAAAAAAGCTACTATTTTACAGTAAAACTCATACTTCTCTTTCATGACTATAAACTCCCCCCTCCCCCAAAAATAGCAGTTTTGACAACAAAAAAGTACACTTCCCCTAGCAAAACTTTTTTTTTTTCTTTCTGAGTCATGGTTTCACTTTGTCGCCCAGGTGGAGTGCTCAGTCTCAACCTCCTGGGCTCAAGCCATCCCTCTGCCTCAGCCTCCTGAGTAGCTGGGGAGCGCACAACATCACAGCCAGTTAATTAATTTATTTTTTGTAGAGATGAAGCCTTGCTATCTTGCCTAGGCTGGTCTCAAACTCCTGGGCTCAAGCAATCCTCTTGTCTCAGTCTCCTAAAGTGTCAAGATTATAGGTGTGACCAACCAAGTCCGGCCCCCTAACAAAATGTTATATTTAGCCAAGCTATTGTTTATATGTGAGGTAAAAGTGAAATATTAATACATATTCAGACATGCAAAGACTTGGAAAAATACTAGGAATGTACTTTCTCTGTGAAAATTTTCAGAAAATGATACAATAGCCAGTACTAAGGAATACATTTTCCAAATGGAAAACTGTGATATTAAAAAAAAACAAAAAACAACTGAAGTTAAGCAATGAAAAAGAGTAGGAAGATTTAACTGAATTACTTGTATGTTTAGAGACAAGGTCTCAATCTGTCACCCAGGCTGGGGTGCAATGGGATGATCATAGCTTATTGTAACCCTGAACTCCTGGGCTCAAGTGATTCTTTCGCCTCAGCTCCTGAGTAGCTAGAATTAAAGGTGTGTGCCACCATGTCCTGCTAATTTTTTTAATTACTTTTTTTGTAGAGATATAGGTCTTGCTATGTTTTCCAGGCTGGTCTTGAACTCCTAACCTCAAGCATTCCTCCTGCCTCAGCCTCCTCAAGTGCTAGGATTATATGCATGAATCATTGCACCTGCCTGCATTACTTTTACTATAATGCCAATGTCAAAAGAAATTTTTGAAGATATGAAAAAGTATGCGATTATATTAGTAAAATAATAGATAATAATCAGATCCGAAATTGTATCAATAAAAATGGAGAAATAAGTCAGAAGATACAGAAAAAAGCAAGCCCAATATTTTGTCTTTAAATGGCATTAAAAGGAAACTGATTTGTTCTTATATTTTAAACAAAGGAAAAGTTTTTTCAAAAAAAAAAAACCACCTTCTAATTCACTTCTGTGAAAATGAACAAAGCAATGCTCCATATAGCAAAATATTTTTAAAAGACTACAGTGTAACCGTTATGTATTTCTAAAACCCAGCCCAAGGCTTGCCACATGGTAAGTGTCCAATACATACTTATTGAATGAATAAATGGCAGAATGTGATGAGATGAAGAAATCCATAATCTTAATCAAGAAAATATATGTGAATGGGCTTAATATTCTTATTAAAAGATATAGACTTTCAGATTTGGTTAGGATACAGTTTATAAACAACTTGCCTAAAATAATATAATGCTGAAAATTAAGAACAAAAGGACAGGCAAGAATATATTGAGTCTTTATTCATATTGTGAAGGGTTTCAAATGACTTAAGAGATAAGAAAGGAATAGGCTAGCCCTAGGGTTTCTGGTTAGTTCTGTTAGATTCAAATCCTCCATCACTTCAACTTAGTAATTAATTTTAACCAAGAGTTTTCTATCTTCCATTTCTTATAGACCTGTACATTTGCTTGTCATCACTGTGCCAGCAGTTCACTGATGTATTTTTTTCCTGCTTTATTTACTCACTTTTGAGTCAGGGTCTCACCCTATCGCCCAGACTGGAGCGCAGTGACAGAACCATGACTTACTGCAGCCTTACTCTCCTGGACTTAGGCGTTCCTTCAGCCTAAGCTTCCTGAATAGTTGGGACTACAGGTATGTGCCACCATGTCTGGCTAGTTTATTTTTATTTTTTGTGGTGATGAAGTTTCACTCACTACATTGTCTAGGCTGGTCTCAAACTCCTGGGCTCAAGTAATCTTCCTGCCTCGGTCTCCCAAAGTGCTAAGATTATAGGCGTGAACCACCACACTCAACCTTATTTTTTTCTACTTTATTTTATTTTATTTTATTTTTTTGAGTTGGAGTCTCACTCTGTTGCCCAGACTGGAGTGCAGTGGCCGCTCCCAGCCACCGCAGCCTCAACCTGCTGGGCTCCGGCGATCCTTCTGGCTCAGCCTTCCAAGTAACTGGAACTATAGGCGCACACTACCACGCCCAGCTAATTTTTGGATTTATTGTAGAGATGAGGTCTTGCCTGCCCAGGCGGGTCTCGAACCCACGGGCTCAGGCAATCCACTCACCTCAGCCTCCCAAAGTCGCGGTATTACAGGCTGAGCCACCGAGCCCGGCTTTTTTTTCTACTTTAAAAGTGACTCAATCAAACAAGTCCCTTTTGACTTATAAATCAATAAAAATATATTCATATTATCATTACTGCCATCCCGACTGAAATTCATAGCTAGGAAGACTTTTTCCTTCCTCATTTTAGGCTAGCATCTGTATTCAAGTTATAAGACATTATAATGTTTGAAAGGAAATGGGGAGAAAGGCTCCCCATACAAGGAGAAAGGCTGCTACTGTGGTGCCAAAGGCAATAACATGGCAACTTTGCTTCAAAAGATGCTTTTGTCCTTTCGAAGCATCATTTTCAATGAAGTAAACATAAATCCTCGTATACAGAATTGACTGGATCCACCAGAAGTTTTGTGCCAAACTGAAAGTGTCGTTTAGAGAAATTAAATGGCATCTATAAATTTACCAATGGAAAAGATGGCTGTCTCAGAATCACACAATGCTAGAGTTGAAGGGAATCCTTTCGATCCAAAAACCTAAATTTACAAACAAAGAATTAGGCAAAGATAAACTATTTACCTGAGATTACACAGCTGAAAAGTTCTAGCTATATAATGTTGCCAGCTAACAGAACCTAGCGAAGACACCCGATAAATACTATTAATTGGTCAGTTATAAAAGAATGACATAGTAAAGTTACAGAAGATGATTGGCAGTTCAAGATCTAACTGTGCATGTGTATAGAGTAATAATCCCGGGGATATAAGAATATGTAAAAGGAGGGTTTACAAAATAAAGTCAGAGAGACAGAAGGTGGAATAGAGAATTCACTCCAAGTAACTGGTTTGCCATCTTGGCCAAAAAGCTGAAAAGTAATGTAGAGGCCCACCCTTAATCATCTGAGACTTCGTTTTTGGCACCCCTCAAGGAGGTTTCCCTTTCACAGGTCAAAGAGAAAACTTGGGAGGTATACTTACTACCTTCTTTTTTTCTAGTCTTAGGAGGAAAAAAGAATTTTCTTGTGATTTTACCTAGATGGCAATAGGTATGATCCAATTAATAGATAATTCAATTTCTGAATTATCTATTTTCATACAGCTAAGCAAAGTAAATGAAATCCCAAGGAATATGCTTTACCTATTTACTATAACCCTGCTGTATTAAATACAAATACTTTTTTAAAAGCATAGGTTCATACTGTAGTAGTTATAATGCTGATTATTAAAATATATTGAGCTTTTATTAGGCAGGCTCTATTTTAAGCAGTTTTCATATATAATATCTCATTTAGTCCTCATAACCACTCCTTAAGGCAACTGCTGTTATTATCCCCATTTTTGAAAGGAGAAACCTGGGGCATTAAGGAAGATCATTGATCAGAAAGAAGTAGAACCAGGGTAAACCTAAGCATCTGGAACCCACAAGCTTACGCCCCAACACTATGGTGGATCAGTCTCACTATTCTGATCCTATACTTAGCTAGAGAGCATGGAGATAACTTTGCAATTCTGTTCTCCCACTTTCTTCCTTATTTGAATTTATTAACCAAGAAAATAACGTTTATGTAATATTAAGAGGTCAATTAAGAATAGAAACATTCATTACTCTGGTTTCAGAGCCTAAATGCAGTTGTCTGAGTTTCAAGGAAATGAGATCTCTTTCTCGTCTTCCTAGATTAGCATGACAACCCTTGACTTCCACAAATCTGGTTTGCCTGATAGCAGTAGTACAAATGATATATGAATGAGTACACAGCTGTATCTTTGCATCCTCAAATCAAGGGCAGAACTCCCCACGTCATAGGAATCATTCAGCATCTTCTTCTAGCAAAACATGTACTAGAAAGAATTGGGCCTTTGTTCTAGTTTCTTTTATTTTAGAAAGCTGCACCAGGACTGCCTGTAAAAGGGTCTTCCCTCCACCCCCAGACAGTAGTGAGAATAACATTTATTTAAATCTATATTTGAATTTCAACCTTAACCCAGCCAATTTTTTCTTTTCTTTCTAAGCAGTTCTGAATTGCATCCACTTACTTAAAATTATTTCCCAAGAAGTGTTAGGTAATGGGTTTTTAAATATGTGGTAGGAAAAAATCTGATAAAGGATTTTGATTCAACATACATGGTTTTATTTCGATAAACATGCTTGGTTAATATAATAGTTGTTGTTTTTTTAAAAATTATCTATGACATATAGAAAGGATTAAATCTGGCTGGGCATGGTGGCTCATGCCTGTAATCCCAGCTCTTTGGAAGACCAAGGCACCAGGACTAGTTGAGTCCAGGAGTTGGAGACAAGCCTGTGCAAAATAGCGAGACAATGTCTCTACAGAAAAATTTTAAAAGTAGCCAGACTTGGTGGTGTGCACCTGCAGTCCCAGCTACTCAGGAGGCTGAGGTGGAAGGATTGCCTGAGCCCAGGAGACTGAGGCTGCAGTAAGTCAGCTGTGTGACTGTGCCGCTGTACTCTAGCCGGGGACTTTTAAAAAAAGGATTAAATCCTGTTTGACATCTGTAGATGCTGAATGTTTTGCATGCTTTTGTTACGGTAAGGTTGAGTTACTGTAATTCTTTGTTTGCAGGTTTGACAACAACATCATTACAAAGTTTGTAAAGGTTCCAGGAGAGAACAGTAGGTATGATCCAGGCACCTATAGGAACCCTGGCTATTTTTCTCATATGTCAAAACTTCTAAAATATTCTTGCCTGTCTTTCAACCTAATCTCCTTGAAAATGTGGGTTCTGAGGAATTGGGATTATTTATGGTGCTATTTGAGATTGGTTATAGTGTACACAAGAAATTCTCCCATTTATGTCTTGATGAGATTAGTCTTATTTTTATTTCCGGAAGTTATGCATTGAGATTTGAGGAAATATTTCTTAAAGCATGTGTACTATTTAGCTCTTTTATTTCTTTATTTTGGAAAAGTACATCAGTGGTATTCCTTTTCAGAGTAATTACTAGGTAATGCTGCACATTCATGGTTAATTTGAAATCCTTTTAAAAGCCCTACTCTATAAATTTTCATTTTCAAGATTTAAAATATTGACTTACTGACTTTCTCCAGCTGGCTGTCAAGTATTCAGAAATGGGATAAAGAACAATAGAGTAAGCTACCAGTTAATGCATTTTTCTCTTTCCAAAAATAGATCTTTGGCCTAAGGACTGTTGAATCTACATAATGGCAAATTCTGGAACAGTTTTGAGGTCTGACTATTGGCTGTATCGCTTAATAACTGTATGACCTTGAGTAAGTTACTTCAATTTTCTCCACCTCAGTTTTCTTATCTATATATAGGGGATAGTAATACAACCTGACTTAGGATGATGATAAGGATTAAATAAGTGAATAAAGGTAAACATTTAGAAACTGTGCCTCATATGAATGCACTGAGTGTTCAGTGAGTATTCAGTAAGTTATTAGTTGTTGTAGTTGCAATGATTAAGAGAACTTTTTGTCCTCTGAATCCAGTTTTAGCATGATCTTTCCTTAAAGGAGGTGCAGACAGTAGTCATTCCCATGTTTATAATAATTTTCGTAATCTAGAGCAGGGTCAGGAAACTATGGCCTGTGGGTCAAATCCAGCCCACTGCTCTGCTTTTGTAAACAGTTTTGTAAATTAGTTTTATTGAACACAGTCATATTTATTCATTTACATATTGTCTGTGGCTGCTTTTGCACTATGACGGCAGGCTGAGTAATTGCAACAGAGATTATATTATTATCTGGCCTTTACATAAAATGTTTGTCAACCTCTGATTTAGAGTAAAATAAAGTTTCAATGTTTATTTGAAAGGTCAGTGAATGACAGGATGGGGGAGTACTGGAATTTGTACCCAAAGACAATTGTTTTTGCTCTGTCTCTACTACTGGTTGCTGTGTGGATTCAAACAAGTCACATTACTCAAATTACCTTTCTGGGGCTCAAGTTCTTCATTCATAACACGTATAAGAAGATGATCATAATCCTCAACTTACATAATTAGTGTATGTTTTAAGTATAAGAACATGCATAAAAGTACTTGGTCAAATTTAAGTGACTAAGTAAATTTGGAACATTAATCATTGACAAATTTACCAAATCTAATCCACTCACTCGCCTTCTTGACAAAGTCTCGTAACAGGTCTAAATGTTCCCTTCCCAGGCTGATTCTGGGTCCAGGTCCTGCTGTGGCCTGCTTTTAGCTTCTTCTTTAATGAATAATTTCTCTCCAATCTGAGTCTTTATAATAATGAATTTGGTTACAGGCTACAAGGAACACATGATTAAGTAATTATATTCTTTTGTCTCCGAAAGGTCATCATTAAAAAGTAGTGTTTTCCAGTCAATGGCAGAAGCTGTACACATACAGCTCTAAGGGACCCTTTGTCAGCTGGGCTCGTTAAATGCCTGCCATACTCTCCTACATTTTATTGTCAGAGTGTGTTCACTCCTTGGCAATTTTTTTTTTTTTTTTTGAGTCGGAGTCTCTCTGTTGCCCAGACTGGAGTGCAGTGGCACGCTCATGGCCAACGCAGCTTCAACCTGCTGGGCTCAGGTGATCCTTCTGCCTCAGCCTTCCAAGTTGCTGGAACTACAGGCGCGCTACCATACCTGGCTTATTTTTTTATGTATTGTAGAGATGAGGTCTCACCAAGTTGCCCAGGCTGGTCTCGAACCCCTGAGCTCAGGTAGTCCTCTTGCCTCCCAAAGTGCTGGAACTACAGGCTTGAGTCACCAAGCCCGGACGGACGACAATTTTGCATTTCTGTCCCAGGGTTCTTGGTTCACACCTTCATGTTTCTTCCCTCTTGCTGGTCTTTGACTCTTTCTTTATTGAGTAGAATTTTCTCTTATGTCTATTCCCATATTTAGCACACTTATTGCTTTAAAGAAAGAACAACAATTCCACAATTGCTTTTTCCCTTTTTCTGAAAACGTAGGATCCTGATCCTTTTTCTCATTCCAGACCAAGTTATGAGAAGGAAGCGCAGTTCCACCTACAAAGTGGTGGGTCTTCCTTTTTATATGCAGCACCCTCCCTCCTATTCTCCTGGATAGTGCACTGTGGGTTATCTACCATTATCTTGGTGTCATATAATGGAATGCTGTTCTGTTAAAAGTCTGAGAATTTACAGAACAGAGAATCACAAAGCTAAATCCTGTAGATAAAGCCTGTCCTCTTCTGTGTGAACAGAGATGGCAGGAGATGTCTGGGAACCCACAGAAAAGGCAGAGCATGGCAAAGAGTTCCCCACATGTAAAAAGGCTCTTTAATGACTCTCCTAATTGAGTTCTTTTATCACTTAGAAAGGCAGAAGGTATCTGTTCTTTGGATCTGTGGTTTGTATTACATTATTATTGTATTACAAACATTTGCTTCTGTTCTTCCAATGAATGTTGTAAATCACAGAACATTTGATTAATCGTACACTAAGCACTAAGAGTGAATAGCTCAAAAATATTTAAAATTCTGTCTAAAAAAGACATTTATTCCAACAGACATGGATAAAATTCTCTTTAAAAACAAACAAAAAAAAGTGTTTCGTGCTAGATCCCCTTAGTTTATCTGATCAAACTCCTCAAAGTCGACTTTAGAATAGTTGTTTCAGGTCATAAAGAAAAATCATCAGAGCTTCATAATCTCAGAAAGTTGAAAAAAGTTTCACTGAAAAATGACACACAGTGAAGAAGCATCAACTGATATAGTTCAAAAATGCAAAACAAAAACCTACACAAATATATTAACACCTTCCCCCAACCTTCAATAGTTAAAATAAGTTGCTATTCTGGTCAAATTGCTGAAAATAGTGACTGATAAATCTACCATAAAGAAACAATGAGAGTAGGTTCTGCTGGGCTCTTCTCTGTGAGTCACCTGGTGTGGAAGGACACTCAGTAATATCAAGTTCAGAGAATGTACTTTAAATTCAGACAGTCCTAGATTTAAACCCTTATTCTGCCACTCATTATCTTGGACACACAAAGCTTAACCACCCTGTGCCTATTTCCATATCTGCAAAATCAGGATCCAAACAGCAGCCTCATAGGGTTATTATTAGGATGAAATGAAACACATGCATATAGTCATATAGAACAGTATGCAGCTGTCAAAGTAAGTGAATTATAGCCATACACAACAACATGAATGAATCAGGCATTAGAATATTAAACCAAGAAGGAAGTCCTAAAAATAACTTACGACATGATTACCTTTTAAATAAAGTTAAAAACAACTAAAATTAAAAGTATTCTTTCCTTTAAAAAGAAAGCAAAGAATAATGAATATGGCGTTTAGGATCATGATTGCCTCAGGGGAGGAAAGCGGGAGATGGCATGGGGATGGGGACTCCCAGTGTTCAATAAATGTTATTGCCAAGGTCCTGCCTTTGTTTAGGGTAGGAAAATCTTTGTTTATTATATTATTTTATTTATTTTATATATATGGCTAAATAGAGTGGGGTATAGAAGCAGTTGGTTGAATGAATACAGTAGTGACACTGAAAACATAAAAAACAATATATATTTGAAGAAGAGAAATAAAATAGAAAAAGGCATGTTATGTCTCTGTGGTATTTTTGAAATAAAAAACTTCATAATCATTTTCAGGTACAAATATGCACTTAGTAAATAATGAATCAGATGTAGTGACTATTCACCTAGTGGCTAGAAAGTGTTAGTGCAACTTTAGCAAAAGTCTAGAATGCTAGGAATTTTCTTTTTTTTTTTTTTAATATACTAATGTCCGGAAGCCTAAAGACTGCTTGCTCTGGTACATAAACTCTATCTTGTACTCTCTCTCTTTCTTTCTGTCTTTTAAATCCTTCGAAATTTGTTACTAGGACCTTGCTGAAAATGATGTTGATGTCACTGTACAAAGCTAAAGCATGAAGTTAATGTTTTTTTTAGAAGCAAGAACAAAATTAATGCAGAACTGCTCATGCTTCCATCTACAATAATAGCGAATGTTTTTTAAAAAGTTGTTTTCAGCCGGGTACGGTGGCTCAGCCTGTAATTCTAGCACTTTGGAATTACAAGGCCAAGGCAGGAGGATTGCCTGAGCCTGGGGGTTCGAGACCAGCCTGGGCAACTTGGTGAGACCTCATCTCTACAGTAAATCACAAAAGCTAGCTGGGCGTGGTGGCATACATCTGTAGTTACAGCTACCGGGGAGGCTGAGGCAGAAAGTTCACCTGATCCCAGCTAGGTCAAGACTGCGGTGGCTGTGAGCGTGCCACTGCATTCTATCCTGAGCGACAAAGAGTGAGACTTCAACTCAAAAAAAAAAAGTTGCTTTCAAATATCTATGTTTGAGATAGATATTTGTGGGTACTTAGGTTGATAAATAATTGTAATAAACATCCTGCTGTTGTTTCCAATTATTATTGGTGATATCTTTGGGCTTTTAATGTTAAGAGATTTCTATCCCTTATGAATGCACCACCAGTAGAAATAATTTACATATGTGAACATATCATAACCAAGTGAAATAAATACTACTGGAAACCCATTTTATAGTGAAAGAAAATGAGAAAGGGTTCGTACAGGAAACATGAGCAAGGATTACAGAACTGGACTGGGATTTGATCTAATCCCAAAGCTGGGTCCAGCTGCAATAAAAATGCAATAGAGAAAAAATATATTTCACAACATTCAGACCACTAATTGCCAAGATGCTTTATAAAGTACATACTAAGTTTAAATAACAAAAAAGGAAATGTCTGAAGACTCCATCTCCCTGCCATGAAAGTTAGGGTAAGATAAGTAGATATGAATACCAGATTGTCTGGTATTAGATTTTAGACCATAAAACCTATTTGCCTTGACAAGACACTTTCATTTAACTTTTCATTTGGTCTTGTCAATTAAATGGCAGAAGAGGAGGCTTTCAACCAAAGCAATTTCTAGGTATGACATGCAGGTGATTTACTGGAAAGTTCTGTGGTCTTACCTTTAAGGGTGCCCCCTCTTGGTTTATAAGCAAGACGAGCCTGTTTGTTTGGTAGAGGGAAGTGTGACTAAATTCTCTGACAGGATTTCTAGATGATTGTAAGACAGGGTAGAAGGAATAAAATCTGGTCCTAGAAAAAATGGTTGCTTGGTTCCAAGAACTTTTTTTCTTATTGGTTTTCCTCTTCCTCCTCTTTCATGATGGAAGATGTCTTGCCACCAAGTTCATTTTCTACTTCTCCCAAATCCCAGGCTAACACCAGCCAGGACCCAAATAATGACTGCGTCTTTGGGAGGGTTTAAGCAGTATGGGCTAACTTAGGCAATGAGGGAAAACATGTTACTATTAAACTGCTTTTAAATAGATATAGTGTAAACAATAGAAACAAACTAAGGAAAACGCCTCTTCCTGTACATACAGTGAATATGAACACAGCTGTGTTGGTAAGGTTGGCATGTTCTACAATGGAATATGCCTGTAATATAGGATCCTCTTTTACTTTATTTCTTCCCTCCATAATTAGTTGGCTCTTTCATATGTAAAAACTATGTTTCCTTTTGTTAGCGTTAAAGGCCTTCAATTAGATCATGTGCCTTTATCATATCAATTTATGGAAGTATTTTTAACCAAGTTATTTATAGAACATTTAGGTCTGTCTTTCAGAGTTCTCAGTAATCTTTAGTGTCTGCTGATCTGCTTTTAATTTACCAAAGTCCTCCTTCAACAAGATTGCAAGGCCAGGCACGGTGGCTCAAGTCTGTAATCTCAACACTGTAATCTCAGGATTGCCTGAGCCCAGGTGTTCAAGACTGGCCTGGGCAACTTGGTGAGACCTCTTCTCTACAATTAAAAAAAAAAAAAGGAAAAAAAATTAGCTGGGTATGGTAGCCAGTGCCTGTAGTTACAGCTACCTGGAAGGCTGAGGTGGAAGAATTGCCTGAGCCCAGCAGGTCGAGGCTGCAGTGGCCATGAGCGTGCTACTGCACTCCAGCCTGGGCGACAGAATGAAACTCTGAACTCAAAAAAAAAAAAAAAAAAAAGATTGCACAAAACACACAAGCAGCAGAGATTTCCTCTATACAATGTGTATAGGATATGCTTAATGTTCATCTTTATATACACACAGACGTTGGCATATAAGAAATGTAGAGGGTATCTATAAATTCAAGGAAACATTTAAGTGCACAGTGATACATAGATACATGGGTATAATACTTTATGTACTTGATAAATATTTCATCCCTACCATAAAGAGAGCTTTTTATCAACTTTGATTGTTTTTTTATTACCTTAAAGTATTGCAGTTGTTTCTCAGCATTCATTGTTCTTTCCTTTTCTTGTCTCAGACAGGAATTGAAGATGAAAAGCTCTGTATCTCGTAGCCACCCTTTCAGCTCTTTGATCCTGACCTCCAGTTGCCTTACCAGGCTTCCGCTTTCAGGAGAGATCAGGTCACGTGGACTTGACCCACTGTGCCCTGCCATTGTGTCCTGGATCTTCTCTCCTAGGGTTTTCTAATGCATCCGATTAAAAAAAAAATAAAAATAAAATAAAAATAAAACAAACCAAAAAACCCCATTATACCAGCAAAAAAACCCAACATAGATTAGCTTAGGTACCAAAACACATCATAGTTTGGTTGGTCACAAGAGCCACCTGGAAATGTCCTGCTGTACCTGCCACCTTACTACTGACATTTAGTTCAGATTAGCTTCATTTAGGATTTGAATTCTCAGACAGTGTGTGTTGTTTTGACTACCAGTGGACACCTAAGAAGAACTCATTCACTTACACCTTTCTTTAGCAGAAACGAGATTTGGCCCGAAGTTCACCATGGTCACAGATAAAAATTCATTTGAATTCTCATGATAGGAGTTTACAGTAAAAAATTATGTGCATAAAATGTTCAGGAGGTAGGAGTCTGAGTTTAATCAATATACTAAAGAGGCCAAGAGTAGATAGCACATGGAGAATTAAAATCCTTTTTTTTTTTTTTTTTTAGTTTTGTTAAGTACAATTCCCCAAACCATATGACTGAGGGCATTTAAGAAAAAGGTAGCCTCTTTGGTGCTGTTGTTGATTTTACCTAACTTGAAAACTATTCAATCTTATAATTCTTTCCATTTTGTATTTGTGGTTGCTAGACTTTCTAATGCAATATATGTGCTAAAATAATGCCCAGTTCACTATGCTTAGAAGTCTACTTAGATTAACCACCATGGCATGAGGGTGTCATTAGGGAGGGCTCTTTTTTTTTTCTTTTTGGTGGAAAGCACTCAGAATCAATAGGATTTAATCTATAATGATGAATTAAACCCACAAAAATAAGCTTTTAAACACAAATAAAATTAAGTCAACAAACATTCATCTGCTGTATAGTGTTCTATAAATAGTATCTTTAGGAGTTCGTAGCAGAAAAATAGCCTTTCTTGGCAACACCCTTGTATTTTCATGGTGCAAATATTGATAATTTGAAGACCCTCAGTGGAATCCAGATTTAGCTATTGTTTTTATGCTGTAACAAAAGTAGCAGCAGGAGGTGAAATCAATGCCCTTGGAGGGTAGGGTCACAAAAAAGAATTTATTGCCACTTTTTTTGTTCTGGAACAGTTTGCAATCATAAATTCTTCATAAACAGAATACTTCAGAGAATGGTCCGTCTTCATAAATATACGACAGAGGACATCAATTTCATTTAATTCACAATTTGTGTCAGCACAGCAGATGCCAATGCCTGCCTTGATAGGGTTGTTTAATATGCAATTGAGACAGAGTAATATGCAGCACAGGGGACAAAATTTCACAGATTAAACTGTACGCACCACTGACATTTCATTCTAATGTATTTCCATTCCACACTGTTCACCTTAGATGAAAGTAATATTAAAAACCATATCCCTCTATTTTACTATTGTTAGAAGTTAAAATCCTTGTCTTTAATTTTTTCATGCCAATTAAAAAGTAATCATGCCAATTAAAACAGTATGCCTGGTGGTGTTAGTGTGGCACAGGTTTTGTTAAAAGCTTCCCTCACCCTACTCTTTCCCCAAATCATCAAAAACCTGCATGTTGTATTTGAATGACATTTTTTGCCAAAATGGCAACCATTTTTAAAGTCTCTGATTTACAAGGGATAGCTAGACTTTTTTTTTTTTCAATGTAATGATGATATAAAATTTTTGTTGAGGAAGCAAAATACATGACATACTTTAATTTTCTGAAAAGACTGCTAGTTATTTATCAAATTAGCAATAGATATATTAAGATGCAATGTAAACAGATGATCACCTTATCTATCAAGCACATAAAGTTGCTGTTCTTAACTATTCAGTAAACAACCTTTTAAAATGTCATACACTAACCACATTTCTCCTATCTGTAATTCTGTAAAATTTAGTAGGTTCTGATTTAAATCAAAGTACAAAGTGAAAGACATTAATTATTATTAAAAATCAATGTAATAATAGGTTAGATTAAACATTTTAACATTTTAAGTTCCTTTGCACAACCGCAGAGTGTAGTGAATTTAGATGAGAAGCAAAGACTTAAACTTGCAGTTTTTTTTAATCACCTAGATTAAGCATGGCATAAACAGCATATTGGAATTCCTCCAAGTCATCAAGGTACATGGAGAGCTTTTTATTCAAAATATTTTTGGAGTATTATTTCTTTAAAAAAAAATCTTAACAGCAGAAAAATGGAAGGCATGCAAAATTATGTTCCATAGCTGACACCACCTTTACTTAGCTGTTATAATTAATTATTTAGGTAATTGACAAATGTAGCTTACCCTTGATTTGAAGTGAAGGCAATTTAGGAGAGAAGCTGATGAAAAAATACAGTTTAACTTCTCTCTCAGCTGTCTTCCAACAAAAGGACAGTACTGTCTCCTGCACAGTGCCATCCTGGTCTCTGGGTAACAGAATCCCTATATTGCCTTTTTGCCAGATTCTTGCATCTCAGTCTTTGGCTGAGACCCAGCCCATCATTGCGTGAAATGAATTACATGAAACTTTTTTTTTGGCTTTTGTTAAAAGTGAGCTGGAAATTGAGGCACAAAACACAGACTGATTTAATTCTGCACTTCAGATTTGGGTCAAATTTGCATCTTTGTTTTGGGGTCTTTAGTGTTACTTGAAAGCTGTAGTGACAACTCCACTTTTCATCTTAAGGGTATAGTAAATAGTTAAACAGTTGATGTCTCTTACATGTACCTTCAGAATAAATTCTATTAACATTCATTCAAGCATAACAGTCAGTGTATATCAGATATACTGTATTATAGTTGACTTGGTGCATACCCATAATACATGGCATATTTTACTTACTTTTTTATGTATTAAAGAACCAAAATTATTAAAATCTGAGAGGAGACAAGCTCAGAATTTTTAAAACATCAACAGAAGAGGAAAAGCAGTGTTTTCTCCATAATAGCATGAATAGCTTGTTTGAAATGTAGGTAGTGAATTGAAAGAGAGAGATATTTGTGCCTCAAATTAGAAATCAGACAGATAGAGTACTTCACTACGCAAAAAATGTACACATAACCTACAAACAGTAATAAAAATGCAAATACCCCAAGCAGTTCCCATTTTTCATTAATTGAATCCACTTTTTCAAGGAGATCATTTGGTAGTAAAACGCCACCTTTCTTCAAAGCTTCAACCTTACTAAGCAGCTCTGTCTTTTTTAGGTGCCTGATGGACATTTCCACACTGTATCGCTAAAATGAAAAGAGAGAAAGAGATATCATTAGGAAGAGAGTTGTTCTTAGAAAATCTTTGAGCACAGAGTTTGTGATGCTTATAGGTATTACAAGTTTTGTTCCCAATAAAATATATGGGGAGGCTAAACCTAATTGCTTCAAGTAGTTGGGGAATGTTGTTGATAACAGTTAAAGATAGATATCACACACAGAGAGACACAAACATCTAAGTTATTACATTTAATTGCCTTTTTAAACTAACGTAATAGCATAACTAGCATGCTGAGCATTTGTATACTTAACCCTGAATTGTACCCCACATCTTTAAAATAAAAAAAATTTTTTTAAATGCCTAAACTGGAAAAAAATAAAAATAAACTAAAGTTTATACACACATTTAATCTTTAATTTAAAATATTCCAAATAGGAAAATACCTGGCATGGGGGCTTTAATGTTACAGTTAGTTTTGGTCAATGTTTGGCTCTAGAATGTTGCCCACTGCTCAGAATAATAGAAGTAAAATTATTCATAAATATTATGCAAGTTCCCTGAATTCTCAGTTAACATTTTGTTTTCATTTTTCTTTTACTTAAAAACTCCACGTGGACTTGGAGATAAGGTACACAGAGAGAGGAAAAAGAAGATGAGTGTTTTGGGAATGATTACAAATCTATGCTTCATTATTGATTACTGAAAAGTCTCCAAACATCACAGTTGATTACAGAATCCTCTCCCCCAATATATACTGTATTCTAACAAACTGCCAAGTGATTCTCTCCTAAAAGATGTTTTACTGGAGATAATGTAAGTGCTGTTTAATATGACAGTTACTATGGTGATTTTCTTCAAATAACTCTATTTGGATAGCTTCATAGTCAGTCCTATATTATGGACGACTATAAATGACTGGCTACATTTTTAAATCGTATCTGTAAAAACAACACTGAGTAGAAAAACATGATTCTAGTTAAAATATTAAACATATTTTATATTTTTAGCACATTCCCAAAATATAACGGCAATTCCAAAACTTCTGTGAGACGCCAAAGTTTGGTCCACAGGCGCATTGCTCCTCTACCTTAAATGATCAAAGTTGTCCAAAGGTAAGCATCCTATCAGATCTAATAAGAAAACCTTTTGTCTAGGCAAAGTAGCAAATCAGCAAATTCAAACATGCCCAAGCACTTGGGTGATTTTATTCACTTTGAAAGTGTGATATTATATAAGATCCCAAACTAAAATACAATTGGAAGCAGTTTAAAGAAAAAGAAGATGTGAAATCAGTGTTCCGGTTAATAGATCCTCAGTATTTGTGTGCATATGTTTGCATACTTTTAGTTGCATATTTTAATCTTTCATTTACACTAAACATGCACATCATCTGTATTATGTAAACTTCTCCAAATGTTAGTCATTTGTGGATCACAGAACAAAATGTTTTAAATGAGGTGATTTAAAGCATTTCGTATTATTAATGAATGTTGATCAGGGTGTTAGAGTATCCAAAATTACATGAATATGCATAGTGAAGAAAATCAAGGGTTGCTTTGGAGTGCTTTTATAATTTGGCCTGTGATACATGAGAAAGTCTGACTGTGTTTTCTGATGGCAAGCAATAACCAGGACCTTATTATTACCACACTTAAACACTCTGTCCACTGAAGTTTTCTGGATTCAATACTCAACAAGTAGTCTAGAAATCCAGATAGTGTTCTATTAGTCAGAGTGAGGACTGGAGGAGAGGACAACCTGCTTTACGTAATCAGATCCCACCTAAAATGATATAGCTGACAAAGATTTACATAGTTAATTTGGTAAGATTTCCCCATAACATTGAGGGAACCAGAATTTCAGACAGGTAGAAGAATCCTAATCAAATATTTTACTTATGCCACATGTATTAATCATCGACAGAGGGAGTCCTCTGGCTGTGCCATCTAGGAGTGGCCTCTACCAGTTATCCCTTTAACTTGTGACAAGCTCATTTCCCCTCTGTACCCCAACTCTAAACAGCTCTTATAAAGCAGATCAGTCAGGAAAGAGAACGGTTTACATGTGTCCCATAAAAATGATAGTTTTGTAAAAATAAAAATACAGAAAGCAATTAATTTAATTTTAGATGTAATAAAATAATTTTCTTTGTGAAATGTGATATAAGTAGTCCCCACAATAGTTATTATAAGAGGTTATTATATTAGAAAAGCCTTGTCTTTATGTATGTTCTCTTTGTCACCACGTAGCCTACTGTATAAATAGCCTGATGAAAGATGTGACTGATGGACAACGCCTTCAACTATAAAAGCTAAAAGAATTCAGTTGATTGTTAGATGTATTGGCATGTGAATGAAAGGTACTGAATGTCACATAGTTTAAGGTGAAAATATTTATTTTAATTTTCGAAGCCCTCGGACGGTTGAATCAAGGGTTGATTTAGGGTCTCAATCTGTATTCGTAATAATGTCAGGAGAGGTATTTTTTTAGATGCTAGTATGTTTTTACTCTTCTCTCTCTAACATCTTTTCAGAAGCATTAGACTCAGAGAACCAACTGCCAGCTCTATCAGTTCTCCGTCATCCTATCAAGTAGGGCTACTTTATCCTGCGGCGAGAAGATAATTTAATCTTCATATTCATTCCATCCACAGCAGTAAGTGAGCAGAGACTGCCCCATTGTGTCCTGTAGTCTGGGGATGTTATGATATAGACTATTCTTCAATAGCCAAAAATGAGATTAGCAAAGTTAAAGTCAGATGGCTTTTCTTGAGTGCTAAGGTAAATAAGCATCCAGTATTTAATTTCCCCACAGCACCTGCTGTGGGCCTCTCTGTCTAGTCAAAAATAAAATATACTCTCTTGAAAGGGCATATTTACATTATTAAGTATATTTGCTCGGCCAATTCAATTTTGACTAATGAAGCCTCCTAATAGATATGTGAATGATCTAAATTAAAGACACAGGCCACTACTATTCTAAATGCCATTCCTGTGAATATAAATATAACTTTTTAAAAAGAGTTAAAAAATAATCACAAACACTAGCTCACCATTTCAACTAAGCATTAAAGAAGTTTTTCGAAATACTTATTGAGGACTTACTTTTCAAAAGTACAAATGCTAAAATCGAATTATAAAACAAATCCGGGAAAAACAGGAATTTCTTAAATAAATATACTTTAGAAATGCATAAAGACTTGATTGAGATAACTTTTTTGACAGTTATGCTAAAGGCTTTCCCCCCCAAAACCTTTTTTTTTTTTTTTTTTTTTGTTAAAAATCACACCGAAAATTCTGCCCAAATGGAGACTGGAACAATGCCTTGAAACAGTGTTAATTGTCACCATGGAAACCAGAAGAATAAGCCATTTTGAAACTGGTATAGAAGGCACACATTGAGCAACTCAAGCATTTTTCTGCCTCTCTCAATGTTAAAGAACAAGATGCCTTGTCACTGTGAGGTCAGAGAAAGAAAACATCATGAAAGGGTTGTAGATGCTCACTGTCTAGTAAATAAAAAAAATAAAAAATAAACTATATACACTTAATGCTTAAGACTCTATCCAGGGAATCTTTTTGAAATAGAAATATCATCAAAAGATGGCCAGGATTGGGGGATGGCTCCCACCTAAGCAAAACTTCAGGGCTATATTATGTGAACCTTGCCCCCAAAGCTCCCTGGGAATTCTGCTGTTGTAATAAAACTTCAGAAGAGGAAAGAAAAAAGGCAGCATGATGGAATTCAAAATAATGCTCTAAAAGCACACAGAGAGATTAAGACATCCATTGTAAGACTTTTGTATGGTGCTTCTGTTGGTTATGCTGAAAAGAGACCAGACATTGCTGAACAGAGAGTAAAGCTTTGGCTACGAGAAACACAAGAATTAAACTAAAGAATTTTCTTGATTATTAGAATAGGTCTGTCAGATTCTGTGTCATAAGGGTCTGAGTATTTACATCTTACACCATATTACTTTTAACTGGGCTTCAGTTGACTTTATATTAGGACAAGTTAAAACAAGGAAAATGACCTAGTTATTAGAAACACAAATATGTATATCTTTCTTAGTACAAATTAATACCACAAACACCTGTATCCAGCAAGATTGCCTTTTCTATACACACAATAGAAAGAGAAATACACCAAAGAAATAAAATATATCTCAGTCTATCAACAAGAAAGAAAATGCTAGGAACACACCAAAACACCAAACTATTGGAAAGATTATGTGTGGACATATGCATTTTTGCACAAAAATGCAGGGATGTGTCTGTTTACGACGCTCACGTGTTTTCTGGCTAGTGTTTGCCCTCCTCATTCGAGGCTTCATGGTGGCCCCTCAGCAAGTCCATGCCTAATTCCATTCAGTGATGAACAAAGAGTCTTTTTATATGAGTCCAGGGTCCGAAGCTCAGCTGTACATGCGGAGTGCAGGAATCTGCTAGAGGCCAGTGTTGCCTTTGCAGCACGGCTCTTGTGCTATGTCCTTTATTAGAAGACCAGTGTCCAGTATCTCACAATGCATATGATGCTTCATATGGAGTCAATATCACCAGCAATTCAAGAAGATGTTCAAAATTGAAGAAGAAGGCTCAAGCCCAAGACAAATAATAGTCGTTATTTCTTGCAAACTCCTTGTACTTTACCATTAGAATTTATGGTGAATAATTGCACAGAGAAATTATAAAGACTCCTACAATTGTCCTTGTAAATTAATAATAGGCTTTCTTGATTGGGATAAATTTGCTGCTGAGCCTTTGGAAAAATTAAAAAGTGCAATGTCATTTAAAATTGCCAGAACTCGCACAGCAAATTACATCTGAGGTTAAGAATTGAGTTTTCCCCCTCTTCTAGCTTATTTCATTTGCATGATCTCGAAATCACATTACATTGGCCATGTATTGTTAATTGGACATAGATTGCATTATCTTTAATATAAATCAAACTACAAATATTAAAATGAATTGCAAATTCCCTAATAGAAGATCATAAAACAATCTTTTTTAAAGTATCTCCCATTAATAATTTAATTCCAATTATATCACTCAGAAAACTTAAGTAGGAGACCTGGCAACTTATTTCTCCAATCATTTCTTTTACATAACAAATATCTAAACCCTTTAAAATAAATATAGCCGGAGCAAAATTCATTGTTATAGAACAAAAATAAAAACACTGATAAGAAAAAACTTTTCATGTCAATTTCAGGTGGAATACTGCATAAGAACACCAAGTATACCTGAATCCTCTCTTTTCTGCCCACATCAAGGATCAGAAAAAGTCTCCTATAGGAAAGATTCACTAAGTTTAAGAACCATTATAATTAAAATTACAAAATTGATCATTATTATTCTATTTACTTTTTTAAAAGGTTCTCTAGTCCCTTAGATAGTTCTATAAATGTAATATCTTTCTAAAGCTATTGCATTGCCTTTAATGAGTTTATATTAAATATTTAATGCTGTTTAGGGCATATCCACTACTACCAAAAACAGTTATATTCCCAGCAGTCCCACTGTTTCAGGCAGAGGACTTGATTGATCCTCCTAGCCTGAATTGAGTAGAATGAAAAGAAGCAGTTGGAAAATAGCTGCAATCATTTAATGCAGATGACCTCTGACAGCCTCGCAGCTCTTCTATCTGAACAGAAATTTGCATGGGGTCTCTGTGCAGAGGAACAATGTAACCTAAATGGTAGACAATCTTTATTCTAATGAAGTGGGTGTCAAGGTCAATGTAAAACTGCAATGATAAATGGTGCACCACTAGGCAAGAGAAGTTGCATAGGCATTGTAGTGCTTTCACATTAATTGAAGACTGAAATGCACTGCGTGAAAAGCACAAGCCTCTCTTTTCACCATAATGTGTTAATGCGCCAATACCGAAGTGATTTCTTCAAGATGTCTGCCTGTTGACATGTATCATATTGCAAAAATAATGCAAGTATGGATTATGGAAAAATGGACATTTTTAGAATGTAGCATTTTCCTAGAATAGAATTACAAATATTAAATAAAATGTTCCCAAACGACATCCTGACATCTAATGTAATCCCTTTGATCCCCTTTTCTTTTCTTTTTCTATTTAGACCTGTCTTTAATTAGTTTCAACCAAGCAACCTTTTATAGAACCCTTCATTGGGTACTTTCATGTTGAGCTAACTGTAAAAGAAGACTGAGAACAGAGAAGAATCATTCAAATGTTATTATTTCTCCTCATTTCAAAGTTTTCTGCTTAGTCTGCAGTCAAGATCTTCAGGTGTTGTTTGTCCTGAATGAAAATGTAATAAAAAGCCTATGGTTTGTAAAAGAAAATAACTATTTTCTAGTGTGGGAACTAGAAAACTATAATCTGGTGTTTGACATTGCCAAAATGACTATACAGAAATAATTACACCATTTCTTCAGTTGATCTAGCAATTGAGTTGCAGTCAATATTTTTCATCCCATAAAAATAAGGACAGTAAGCTGCTTTTTAAAAATCCTGATCTACTTAAGCCTTTAAAGGGGACATTGTTTGCTAATATACTCATTAGTAACCAAGCACTTTAACTTCATCAATTAAACAGGAAATGGAGTTGCACCATTAGGTTCACAATTTGCTAAAATACTGATAAGAGCATATTACTAATCATTTGAGAAACATTTTCAGGCTCAACTCATAATACAAACTGAATGCATTTTTATGGTTGACTTTTTTCTTTTTTTTTTTAGATTCCAGTAGACTCAGTGATATAGGAACCTTTCCAACACTACGCTTCCTGCTACAAATAGATTTTAATAAAGCAATTACAGTTATACTAGTCAGGAATGGTCTGTAGGTCTGCAGGTCTGCAGTCTTGGTGACCAGGAGGCTATTAATATTCTCCACTGTAAAATAAATGATATTGCTACTCTGCAACCCTGGTGTAAAAACAAACTGTCTCACATAGAAATCAACATTCCTGAAATGCTAATTCAGAGAAAAAAAAAATCTTAACATGAAGGATAGTGAAAAAGAAAAAAAAGTTACTGATGAAACTGTTTAAAAAACTGTACAGCTTCATCTGTGTGTGATTTGTCAGGTCTGAAGCTTTGACGTGCCCAAGGGGCAGACCCCAGCGGGGAGTAGGCTGCCGAGCTAAATAGCTGTGAAAGAAGTCTTAATGTAGGATGGAATTCAAACTAACCTTGACATGACCTCGGGAAAAATATGCAAAAAGTAAAATGAATGCTCTCTGCAAGATACATCCTAATTTTGTGGTGGAACTGGTTAGTTTTACAAACATAACTGAGGCCTTAAAAGAAAAATAGAAAGCTAGTAAAAGGGGAAAAGTTTACAATTCAGGCAAAAAAAAAAAAAAAAATGTAAGCAGGCATGATGTGTTACTGTGAAGGCATGTGAACCATTTGGACAGAATCCAAATAAAAACCCACACCAAACAATATTGTTGTCAGTCTGTCTATTCAGGAAAATTGTTTTTTTGTGTGTGTTTTTTTGTTTTTTGTCTTTTTTTTTTTTTTAGGTTGAATATAAATGACACAAAGCCAAGATTACATCATTGCATTACAAAGTCTGTTGTGCCTTTTAGCTCAACAAGCCCCATGGATCTATTGGTTTAGGACAGTAATTCAGTAAGGAGGTTTTAATGTGTTATTTTTCCTCCAATGTCAATAAAATAAATAAATTTAAGGAAGAAATATCCCTTGTGCTTTCCAGTTTATTTGTTTTTTATCTGTATTTGATAAGCTGAACTCCAGTGTTAGTTGATGCATTCAGTACTGATTTGACTCTATTATAAATTTTGCCTGTTTTGAAGTGATCAGTTTAGTAGGGAGGCATTTGCTCTAGCCAGCCAAGAACTGGCTAACTCACTGGATATATGGAAATTTTAATTGAGTGTCAACTTGTGCAGAAATTCAATCCTATTACCTTCTCAATGCAATTTTGTAGCAATACCAGTTATTTACTACACTACTAACCAGATTTTAAACATAATTAAATTGCTAAGAACATACACCCAAAATCTAATGATTTAAATCCCTACAGCAGGGATATGAATTCCTGGATCAGGTGTATGTGCTTCCATTAGATTTTCATAAGCATAAAGTAAGCAGACAGATGCAGTCACTTAGAAGCCCAGACATATAGGGAGTTTTACTGAGAGCCTGTTGAACAATCACAGGTAAAGATCACTGTTTAATGGATGTTATGCTATAGGTCTCTTCTTTGGACCATTTGTATTCATAAACTCAAACACCAAAAAGGTAGTGGTATACTAGTAAATTGGATCTGTGGGGGGGAAAAGGAGAAAAAAGATTTGTAGTGTTTGTTAACTTCTCTGGTGTAACTACTACCACGATGGCTGATTCAAATCTACCAATAGTTGTTGCTACCGGCAAAATTCCTGAATATTTAACAATATCCTCTCACAAACCAATATTAGGCAACTCCAATCAGGCAGGTGAAGGAAAGGAGTTAAGTGGGGCAAGGATAAGTTCTCTCCTATCTTTCTTCTAACTATTGCTAGTGTCATGGAAAAAGAGAAGTATTTTTCTACTAAAAGAAGAAAAACAATGCATAAACACAATTTTTACTAACATCCAATCCCAGTGACAGAGATAAGAGGGCACCGTGTGAACTGTGAGAGAGGGGAAAGCAAATGCCTCATTTAAAGGGGGCAACCCTTACTCAGCAATGTCAGCTGTTCCCATGTGAAAATATGGCTTTAATATGGCATTAGTATGGTCAGGTATATAATTTTAAAGAAAATCCAAAAATACATATTTTTATGTGAATTCTCATAATTCTTATATGTTGTATTAACACTTTGTAACACTACACAGGCCAAACAATGTATCTGACTTGGATCTGGATCTGCAGGCAACTACATTTATCTCGGATGAAAATAGACTCTAAAAGGGACAAAACATGCTGCCATAGTGGATTAAATCTAAGAAGGAGAATTGACAAATGTCAAGCCTGACAGAGTTAATACCCACTCCATTTCACCGAGCCACTTCCTCCAGAAAGATAAAAAACTTAAAACTGCATAAAGAGTGGAGGTGAGTAGGCTTCAATTGCCTTTAGGTTTAATATGAGTCAACAATGGAAAGCAGAAGTGAAAAAAAGGAAATGTGATCCTAGGTTGGAATGAGATGAATACAGTGTCAAAAATAAGAAAGATAACAGTCAGATTAACTTGACTATGATTTATATTATGCCCAAACCTAATTCTGCTTGGGTTCCATTTTTCTGAAAGAGACCTAGACAACATATTAAATGTCCAAAGGTAAGCACTTGAGGAGGAGGGAAGATTCAATACTTCCCCAAAGGTCAAATTGTTTAAGAAGCTTATGAGTATACAGCTAAGGGACAAATAGAGTTGAACAAAGAAAAGAAGGACATGTTAGCAGACTTTGAAGATTTATAGGACTTTTGCACAGGAAATACTAATTTGTTCCACCGACCTCAGAGATAAGACTAGGAATCAAAGGCTGAAGTATAAGTAGGAACAAAGTAAGTTCCTATTCACCAGTGGTGTCCAGGCAGAGACCAGAAGTCTACCTGGCTGGGATAGGTTATGAGATAATGAGAAATTGAATGAGGACTGGTACGGAAGATAGAGTCTACAGCTCCTCTCTCTTTTAGAAAGTTGAACTTCTTTGGAACTATGTTCATCAGATCAGACATAATAATCACATTATTCTGGATAAAAGGAAAGCCAAATCTGAAAAACACCAAGCTAAGAAGGTGTCACTTGCTAGAACAAGATCCAAATATAAGATTGTCATGTAGAAAAACTTGGAGAACAACAATGAAGCAACGGCACACCACATAAAATGTAAACTGGGCAACTAAAAACTCAAGACAGGGCACAGAGAATCAAAAGAAAGGGCAAGGTTAAATTAAAATTCTGAAACCATCTTCAATCCTTCCTGCTTTACAGAGGTATTTCATTGAATTTGAGGTATTGAATGAAAACTTTCAAGTTCTATTATTTGGTAAATACATATATTATAGGAGACTTCTAGTATAGAATTTATGTGGTTAGGCCCATATTTCAGCAAGGTCCTTTCTGTACATTTTTTAAAGACATAAACTTCAAGACAAATGCGACTCTCAAAAATTTCCTTCATAAATATAAAGCTTTCTCCAATAGATATCTAAGAAGTGCTTTATAACCCTTGCTGCCAGAAGCATGGGCCTAATGGCAATCTCTCCTCTATGCTATGCAACTTCAGAGTTGTGCTATATTTTGTTGAAAATCCACACATCCTAATGGGTTTTCTGTGCATTCCAATGCACTTCGGTGACAAAGTAGATCATTGCCATAATACATCATGACTGCTCTAATTATGGTTTCATTATGATGCACCACATCAGGGCTATCATAATGTCATGTCAGCACATAGGAAGAATAGTTATGCAATTATGTAATATCTGTTAGGGTATGCAATGTAGGAAAGAAAAAAGACTTAAGGAGCAGTAATTAATGCGATGAAACTCAGTTTTCTCCTTTAAAAAAGTTCCCAATTTAAAAATATTATTTATTTTGCTTTCCATCCCCCAACCTAAACAAACACCTCTAAACACATTTTTTGTTTAATTAGGCACAACTACTCAATTAATTAATTAATTATCTTTTAACGACAGGGTTGCTGCCCAGGTTCAAGTGCAATGGCTATTCACAGGTGTGATATAGCACACTATAGCCTCAAACTCCTGGGTTCAAGTGATCTACCTGCCTCAGTCTTCTGAGTAGCTGACTACAGGTGCATGCCCCCACACTCAATACTACTACATAATTTAATGCATTTTCAAATAAAGCAAAATAAGAAATCTTTGCCTTTAGCTGTTTTCCATATGGGACAAAAGAATGAATTTACCTAATATGTGCTGCAAGAAATACAGTAAAAATTAAAGGAACAAATTAAAGTCCATTGGAGGATTACAATTATGCATACTTCAAACACATCAGTTACATTCCTCTGTCTTCCTTGACCTTTGAACTTCTGTGACATAGCACTTCTTGCCTCACCTCCTAAAATTCGATTTACCAGCCGTGTCCTAAATAAACTATGATAATGAGGTAAAGCATTGATATCCACATTTACACCCCAAATCTGCAACCATAAACATACACTTTGCCTTTAGTCTACCTGCCAAAATCTACCCAAATATCTATAAAAACAGAAATCGTATTTGTCTTGTAAATTTGGAGAATAAACTTTCAAAGGATGATGGCTACATCTTCTTTGGCTGACCACAGAGTATCTTGAATATTTGAGACCTTCAGAAAGCCCTGAGTCAATGAATAGTTTCTCAAACTAAGTGATAACATGAAATGCTGTTTGTTGTTTTAAGTTACAATCATAGGAGAACTTATATATCAAAGCTTACCACATATCTGTATAGCTGAATTACAGGCCTGTTCAATGCAAGTATTTATAATGAAAATGCTGATGAGGCCTAAACTATGGATGTGTATGGTTGTCAGCAGCAGCCGCCGCCATTTCAAATATAGATATATTTTTAGCATTAGGAGGCACCAAGTTTGTTTAAATCTGGACTTTTTTTTTCTACAATTGCAAGTAATGTTAATAGCACACTGTAAATGTTAAGGCTAAGTGTGCAATGTCAAAATAGACTGGATCTCTCTGAAAATTGGAAATTCAGGCTTTTCAAACATAATCCAGATGTTTGGCTTTTATTCAGATTTCAAGAAAGAGGGAACTAATATGATATAAAATTCATACATGCATATTTCATTAGTGCCTTTTGTATTGCTGAATTAAACATTCTGAAACGTGCTTTTCCCAAATCACATAGAGTTTTAAACCAAAGCAGTTGCCAAGATGTTCCACACCTCAAAAATAATGCCAAATTAATTTCATAAGGAAGAGACTATATATTTCTTATGTTAACTCTTTTGATAATATCTCCTCACAGAGATATCTTACTTTCTCTTTGAGAATAAGAAAAAAAGGAGAAGTAGAACACCGAAGTCCTTGTAGTTTATCGGAAAAATGTTGCTACAGAACATGGTGACTTTTGAAATCTATGAGAATCAGTTGCCTAAATAAGGGCTAAAAGCACTATTGCCCTTATTGTCATCATCAAAAAAACTATCTTTTCAAGTTTAGCGCAAATGGGCATTCCCCAGGGACTAAGGACTCCAATAGGAGAAACTGCACCCAGAATCTACCATGTGATGGTAGGTGTTAAGACAGAGTTGATCAAAGCATTTCCAGGGTTGCCTAAACACAATGAAAGTGCTATTATATCTTTATGTATTCACATCGTGACTTTTTTTTTCGCAGGATATTTTTAACTTTCAAAGGGTTTTCACATCTATAATCTTAACAGATCCATAATGCTACGGAGCTTTTCTTGGTGACTGCTCAAATCCCTGTATAGTAAAAATATTTGATGCCTTAGGCTACTTTTCTAGGATATCTCTGGTGCCTTCGCTTCAGATGAGGACAAATGTGTCTTCAGAATTAGATTATAAGCTTCTGCAATGTAGTATATGAGGTCAGAGACCATCTGTTGTTCACCCCTTACCCACTGTAATTCTTAGCATTATGGTTTCAATGTAGGAGGTCACTGGAAAAGATCTACTCATTTGAATGTCTCCCAAAAGAACATCCAGGTGAGTGTATGTCAGCTGTAGAAATATATACCAACTATAGTGTTGATACACAACAATGAGTAGAATGTGACTGCCTTTTTCATCTTTGAACTTCATTCTCTGCAAAAAGCTTATTTGATAAACCATCCAATACAGAAATATTGTCCTCAATTTTCAGATAGAACCCATGAACAAAGTTAATTGTTTCCCATGGCCAGGAATGGTTAACACAAAAAAATCTATAAAATCTATCAAAGACAAGAGGAGGGTGACAGCAGTTCTTTGAATATGTTAAGAACCCCCTTTATGAGGCAGTGTTTTCTCATAGCAAGAACATTAGGATGCAAGAAGCTAAGTTTAATTTCGGTTCTCATACCAGTATGCTACAGACTTAAAAACCTTCTGTTTTAGTCATGCCCTTTCTTTGCCTTTTTGTTTCTTTGGGGTGCCTAACCATATTTATCAGAGAGATATTTTAAGAAAATTTTAGAGATTTTAGGCTTTAAGCCTTAAATACTGTTGCTAGAGTTTCAGAAAGCTTGACTATCATTTCAATGGATTGTTCTCCTTTGGCAAGCCCAGGGGGGAAGTTAGTGCTATTACTTCTGTCTTACAGATTAAAAATTGATACATTGAAGCTCAGTGACTTGCCCAAGGTCAGTAAGATAGTGCTAACTTTCAGAAATAGAATTTAGGGAGGAATTCAGCTTAGCTTGCTAGGCCATATTACTCCTTTTGAAAATGCATCTTTAGATCTTGGTCCAAGTCTGAGCGTTATGGTCTGAGGAGTTTGGTGGGCCCTAAAAGTATAATATAAATAAGATCAAGAATACCATTCAAAGTGACTTTGGAGTAGCCAAAACACACTTAAGAACCCCACCCACTCTTGTAGCCTCTATGGCCAGATTCATTTTGGTGTAGATTCATCATCAAAAACTCCATAGATTTTTATTTTTTTATTTTTATTTTTTGAGTTGGAGTCTCACTCTGTCACCCAGGCTGGAGTTCAGTGGCATGCTCACTGGCACCAGCCTCAACCAGCTGGGCTCAGGTGATCCTTCTGCCTCAGCCTTCCAAGTAGCTGGAACTATAGGCGTGCGCTACCACGCCTGGTTTATTTTTGGTTTATTGTAGAGACAAAGTCTCACCAAGCTGCCCAGGCTGGTCTTGAACCTCCAGGCTCAGGCAATCCTCTCGTCGCAGTTTCCCAAAGTGCTGGGATTACAGGCTTGAGCCACCACGCCCAGGCCACAGATTTTTCATAGCATGAGGTTGAGGCAAAAAGGACAAATAGGAAAGTTCTCACTGATAGTCATGCCTGCCACTCAGAAGAATGGCAGCTCACAGTTTAAAGATTCTCTGGTACAAGTGGAAATTTACTGGTACAAACCAAGACCATAAAGAGAAAATCTTGGTTATGATAACTGATTTTGAGCATTTTTTTCAGGTTTGTAAGGGAGTCTGCTATAAACATTCAAGGAAGTTTATTAGAACAGTTTAATCAAAGAGAAACAGAATGTTTGTATGTTTGTGTGTGCGTATATACACATACGAGCATAAAGAGACAAGCATGACGAAAGTAAGGAGGAAAAAGCCAAGATTTGGAGAACAAAATGAAGGAAATGCATAGACACATGGAGAGAAATTATAAAGGTTTAGCCAGATAGGGGAAACAATTACTAGTCTACACAGAATAAATCATAAAAACCACATAAAAATAAACAGCACTGCAGAAAAGGAAGGAAATTACAACTAGAGAGAAGGTCTTCAGTGAATGACTTCCCTGAAATAATCAGATGAAAGAATATGATGATGATGACTTAAAAATTTGCATAAGGGCTCAACAAATTCATAAGAGCAGACTGAAACCAAAAGAAGCAGAAGTACGACATGGCCAATTAGCACAGCCTATGGCCAAAACTATAGCTAACTTTTCTTTTCTTTTGTTTGGAAAGGTTGAGGTAGATGGATAGCCTAAGCCCAGCAGGTTGAGATTGTGGTGACCGTGAGCGTTCCACTGCACTCCAGCCTGTGTGACAGAGTAAGACTCCGACTCAGAAATAGATAAATAAGTAAATAAATAAATAAATAATGTCTTTTATTTTAATACACATGACTTTTGTAATAAGATTGTTTGGTCTGTTATACCCATTTGCAAGTAAGACTGCAAACTTCCTATTTGTTTTTTTCTTTTTTTTTTTTAGTTGGAGTCTCACTTTGTCCGCTCCTGGCCACTGCAACCTCAACCTGCTGGGCTCCAGCAATCCTTCTGCCTCAGTCTTCCAAGTAGCTGGAACTACAGGCATGCACCACCACGCCCAACTAATTTTTGATTTATTGTAGAGATGAGGTCTCGCCAAGTTGCCCAGGCGGGTCTCGAACCCATGGGCTCAGGCAATCCACTCACCTCAGCCTCCCAAAGGCGCGGGATTACAGGCTGAGCCACCGAGCCTGGCTGTTTTTATTTTCTATCTTAGAAATAATAGAACTGTTGTTGGGCCACATTAGAGAGTAAAATAAGTCATATTAATATAAAGTCATTGAAAAGTAAACATTATACATGTGTGTATGTAAATATATATATTCAATTCCCATCTTTTAGAAAATACTTCAACAAAGTGTTAGTATTTGTCTTGACTGTTAATGAAGAGAGGAGGAATCATGTTGACATGTTGATTACCCAGTAATACTAATATATATATAGTATTACTTATATTTATATATATTTTAGATGGCATCTCACTCTGTCATCCAGGCTGGAGTGCAGGGGCCTGACCATAGCTCACTGCAGCTTCCAGCTCCTGGGCTCAAGTGATCCTCCTACCTTAGCCCCCTGAGTAGCTGGACTACTAGTGTGTGCCACTATGCCTGGCTAATTTATTTTTTATTTTTCTGTAAAGACAGGTTCTTGTTACTTGCCAAGGTTAGTCTTGAACTCCTGGCGTCAAGCCATCTTCCTGCCTTGATCATGCAAAATGCTGGGATTAGAGGCATGAGACACTGTGCCTGGTCATTAATACTACTTATTAAAACCTATACAAGCCGGGCTCGGTAGCTCAGCCTGTAATCCCGTGCCTTCGGGAGGCTGAGGTGAGTGGATTGCCTGAGCCCGCGGGTTTGAGACCAGCCTGAGCAGCGAGACCTCATCTCTACAATAAATCAAAAAATCAGCCGGGCGTGGTAGCGCATGCCTGTCATTCCAGCTACTTGGAAGGCTGAGGTGGAAGGATCACTGGAGCCCAGCAGGTCGAGGCGGGCGGTGGCCGGGAGCGGCCACTGCACTCCAGTCTGGGCGACAGAGTGAGACTCCAACTCAAAAAACAAAACAAAACAAAACAAAACCTATACAAATGCAACCATTTAATAACTCACTATATGAGTGATTCTATAAACATGGTGACAGAAAAAAAAAAGCCAAACATTTTAATTTTATCGGTGAGATTCAAAAAATATTGTGAAGAAAGAAAAACAAAATTAAAATATATTTCTGGAATCAGATCGCCCATGTTTAAACTTTGCTTGCATTGCTTACCAGTTGTATTCTTTCTTAGCCAGTAAAGTTGAATGCTAAGAAAATAGGACAATTGAGGTAACCCATTTCAGGCCTCTCTTTTCTGGAGAGCTTTGTTGTTTAATAAACTCCTTCTTTCACTCAAAAAAAAAAAAAAACAAGAAAGAAAATATAAATATGGCATTTGACATAACGTTTCTCATTTCTTTTATGTCACTAGTTTGTATATGTGTGTCCATAGCTTTTCTTTACTCAATAAAATATTGAATCTAGGAATCAACATTCAATAGAATGAAAAAAAAGAAACTTGCCTTTTATTGACTTTCACTGAACACATGGGATAAAAGATTACAAATTGTCACTGGTTTTCCTATTTTGTCCAGTGTGTCTTCTTGGTTTTGGTAAAGTCTTAGAAGCAAGTCAAGTTAATTCCCAGATGTGAGGTTTTCTCCCCCTACATTGCATTCTGCAGTGCACCTATCTCCATTCCACTTATTTAATTTCTATCTAGCAAGGCCCAATTCAAGTATCATTTCTTCTATGAAGACTTTCTAAAAAGACTAGCACTTACTTTTACACCACACAAATTTGCTATCTTTGGTGTTCTTTTATATTTTTTGGTTTTAGTTTTCTAAATAGATTATAAATTACTTAAGAAAAAGGATAACCTTTCTTTTATTTGACTCTCCATAGCATACCATACTACCTAACAAATGGTTGTTGTTTCAACCTCATACAGTCACAAATGTGAGACAATATCATTCCTTACTCTTTTAAGTAAAGGTAAAATAATTAGACTATTAATTCCTAACATATGTATTAGGACATATGGGTATATGTAATTTTCAAAGTATGAGAAGATAAGAGAATAAGGTAGAAAGTATCTTTGAGCATAGGCACACAGAAACTGATACAAATTTCATAAATTGTTAGTTTAAATACTAATGAGTACAGTTTGCAAGGTAGAAAAACTTGTAATCAATTTTTCCACAAGCAAATATGAATCTGCCTTCAATAATACAGTTCTCTGGAGAAATAGCCCCAGTAGGGAATGTGAAATTAGAGTGATTGCCTGTCACTAGGTCTCCCAGGGTAGACTTCGAATTCACATAGGAGCCTGTTCCTTACCAAAATGCCTCAGGGACCATTCCAGGTCCTTTCCTCATAGATGGCTAAATGCCTTAGGTTGCATTTGCCATGACATCCAATGTGACAATTCAAATACTATATAAACTAGCAATGTGCATACCACAACACAAGCAGAAGGTAAGAACAGGCTGCTCATCTGATATGAAATTATTAATATATATCTGTTCTGTGCTGTGAAAAAAATTGAGACGCATTTGGTAATCCTGCCTAAAGAAAAAAGTAGAAAAATTACAATGTATGGAAAATAAGATGTCAAAGAGAAAGCTAAATTTCCATGACGGACTAAGCAAAAAACACTGTAGAGAGTACAATTGAATAGCTATCTACCACTGAATAAAAGTAAAATGGAAAGGAAATTGTCCAAGTTTCATAAAATATGTATTTCTGACACTACCTGAAATGAACAAAAAATAGAGTGGCATTTAGAAATTAAACATTTTTTATGGGTAGTTTAAAAACATACAAACGTATCTCATTTTATCGCACTTCGTAGACATTGGAGTTTTTACACATAGAAGATTTGTGGCAAAACCATAGCCATATAAGACAGCAAACTTAATAAATGTTGTGTGTGTTTTGACCGCTCACTCTTCATGCTAAGAAAATATGACCTTTAGCCTCCCTATTTCCTGAAGCACAACAATATTGCAATTAGGCCAGTTAACAACTCTACAATGGCCTCTGAGTTCAAGTGAAAGGAAGAGTCACACATCTCTCGCTTTAAATCAGAAGCTACAAATGATTAGGTTTAGTGAGGAAGGCATGTCGAAAGCTGAGACAGGCCGAAAGCTAAGCCTCTTATGCCAAACAGCCAAGTTTGGCTGAACCAAAGGAGAGGTTCTTTCTCAAAGGAAATTAAAAGTGCTACTCCAGTGAACACACAATGATTTAAAAAGTGAAAGTATTTTGGCTGATAGGGAGAAAGTTCTGGTGGTCTGGATAGAAGATCGAGCCAGTCACAATATTTCCTTAAACCAAGGCCTAATCCAGAGCAAGTCTCTAACTCTCTTTAGTTCTATAAAAGCTGAGAGGGGTGAGGAAGCTGCAGAAGAAAAGTTGGATGTTAGGAGAGGTTGGTTCATGAGGTTTAAGAAAAAAAGCTGTCTCTAACATAAAAATGCAAGGTGAAGCACCAAATACTGATGTAGAAGCTGCAGTAAGTTATAGAGACGCTCTGGCTAAGATTGTTGATGAAGGTGGCTGCACCAAACAACAGATTTTCAGTGTAGACAAAACAGCCTCATATTGGAAGAATATGCCATTTATCACAGTTAGAGAGGAGAAGTCAATGTCTGACTTCAAAGCTTCAAACGTCAGATTGACTCTCTTGCTCAGGACAAAAGCAAAAGCAGCTGGTTACTTTAAGTTGAAGCCAATGCTTATTTACCATACTGCAAATGCTAGGGACCTTAAGAATTATGCTAGCCGGGCTCGGTGGCTCAGCCTGTAATCCCACACTTTGGATTGCCTGAGCCCGTGGTTCAAGACCCGCCTGGGCAACTTGGTGAGACCTTATCTCTACAATAAATAAAAAAAAAAAAAATTAGCCGGGTATGGTAGCACACACCTGTAGTTCTAGCTACTTGGAAGGCTGAGCGGAAGGATCGCCGGAGCCCAGCAGGTCGAGGCTGCGGTGGCCGGGAATGGCTACTACACTCCAGTCTGGATGACAGAGTGAGACTCCAACTCAAAAAAAAAAAAAAAAAAAAAAAAAGAATTATGGTAGATCTACTCTGCCTGTGCTCTTTGGAAATGGATGGTGGCACATCTGTTTACAGTATGGTTTATTGAATATTTTAAGCCCACTGTTGAGACCTACTGCTCAGAAAAAAGATTCCTTTCAAAATATTAATGCTCTAGACTGGGCTCAGTGACTCAGCCTGTAATCCCAGCACTTTGGGAAGTCGAGGTGAGTGGATTCCCTGAGCTGGCGGGTTCAAGATCCATCCGGGAAACTTGGCGAGACCTCATCTCTACAATAAATCAAAAATTAGCCAGGCTTGGTAGCACACACCTGTAGTTCCAGATACTTGGAAGGCTGATGCAGAAGGTTTCCCAGAGCCCAGCAGGTGAAGGCTGCGGTGGCTGGGAGAGTGCCACTGCACTCCAGTCTGAGTGACAGAGTGAGACTCCAACTCAAAACAACAACAACAACAACAAAACAAAATATTAATGCTCATTGACAATATGCTTAGTCAGTTGCCCAAGAGCTCTGATGGAGATGTACAGGGAGATGTTTTCATTCCTGCTAATACAACATTCACTCTGTAGCCAAAAATTAAGGAGAAATTTTGACTTTCAAGTCTTATTATTTAAGTAATAGATTTCGTAAGGCTAAAGCTGCCATCGATAGTGATTTGTCTGATAGATCTAGGTAAAGTCCATTGAAAACTCTTGGAAAAGATTAACCATCTAGATGACATTAAGAACATTTGTGATTCATGGGAGAAAGTCAAAATAGCAACATTAACAGGAGTTCAGAAAAAGTTGATTTCAACCCTCGTAGGTGACTTTGAGTGGTTCAAGACTTCAGTAAAGGAAGTAATTGCAGATGTGGTAGAACTAGCAAAAGAGCTAGAATTAGAAGTGGAGCCTGAAGATGGGACTGAATTGCTGCAATCTCATGATGAAATTTGAACGAATGAGGAATGATTTCTTATGGATAAACTTTACTCCTGGTGAAGATGCTATGAACATTGCTGAAATGACAACAAAGGATTTAGAATATTATATAAACTTAGTTGAAAAAGCAGTTGTAGGGTTTGAGAGGATTAATTCCAATTTTGAGATAATTTCCACTGTGGATAAAATGCTATCAAACAGCATTGCAAACTACAGATAAATCTTTCATGAAAGAAAAAGTCAATCTACGTGACAAACTTCGTTGTCTTATTTTAAGCAACTTCCACAGCCAGCCCAATTCAGTAACCACTACCCTAATTAGTTAGCAGCCATCAACATTAAGGCAAATCCTCTACTAGCAAAAAGATTACAACTCCCTGTAGGCCTAGATAATCTTTAGCATTTTTTAGCAATAAAATATTTTTAATTAAGTAATTTTTTTAGACATGTCATTGCACATTTAACAGACTACAGTATAGTGTAAACATAACTTTTATATGCACTGGGAAATAAAAAGATTTGAGTGACTCATTTTATTACCATACTACCATATTCACTTTATTGTGGTGGTCTGGACCCAAACCCATAATATCTCTGAGGTATGCCTGTATTACATTTACCCATAAGTTTGTTCTGTGAGCTTTTGAGTCTTAAAACTGATTTTGCTAAATTACTTATAGACAAAGTCAATTGACTAATTGAGGTAACCTTTGATTTTTCTCACCAAAGAGAGAATATTGAAGTGTGGAATGGACCTTAGAGACACTCAGTCCATCCCTCTCACTTTGCAGATGAAGAAAATGAGACCTGAGAGGATAAGAATAATTGCCCGAGGGGAATCCAACATCCTTCTCCAGGGCTTTATCACATGGCTTCTCAATCTTCCTTTGCTAACACTGGTCTTTAGTGAAGCTTAAAAATAAGATCAAAGAAAACTCAAAAAAAGGATCTATAGAATAAAATAACATAAACTGGGGCATTGAGAGGACTGTCCTTTCCCTTCAAGGGAAATTAACAATATAGAGATCTGAGCTTCAGTGGCCTTTGTCTTTCTTGAGAAAGTATCATTAGTTAGCCCTGTATCCATAAGATAGTGGACTGAATCATGGCAAAGCTTTTAGAGTGATAACTCAGCTTCTTTATTAAAAATCCACTTTGGTGTATGTGTGTGTATGCATTCACCTCTTTTTATTTTGTTTTCCCTGTTAATTCATTTTATAAAAAGGTCGGTGTTAATTTATTTATGTTTCAGAGCCAAACATGAAATATAGGGTTCATAGTGCAATTTCAGAGCAGTTAAGCCACCAGAGAAGTGCTATAAAAACACTGTACCAGCCAAAGTTGAAAGAAGTATATTGATCCACTTTCTGATTTTCTTTGGGTCCCACAAGCACAATAGAGTATAGGAGGCCACCTGGTGGTGAAATGAACTAATTAACCATTTAATGTTACACTGAAAAGCAAGCAAAAAACAGCTTAGCTTGTTAAAAAAGGAAAACTAGAAACTGGAGCAAAAGAATGATAGTCAACAGGTATTATTGCCATACGTCAGACAGAAAATTGAGTTGTGAAATCATTCAAGTTTGTAAAATAATGCATTTCCCTAAAGTGCTGCCATAATAGTTATTATTCATACCAGGGATTGGCAAACATTTTCTGTGAGGAGCCACAGAGTAAATAGTTTAAGCAAGCTGGCTACACGGCCACTGTTTAAACTACTCGGTTCTACCACTGTAGTGTAAAAGCAGCCATGGAGTCATATAAATGAATGCACCTGGCTATGTTCCAATAAAACTTTATTTTTAAAATGGGCAGTGGACTGAATTTAACATGCAGAGGTCAACCCCTGACTCTGTATTATGTATTGGGCACATACTATTTGCCAAACACATATACTGCCTCATAGGATCCTAACAACAACCTTCCAAAGTGGGTGTTATTATTATTTCCATTTCCTAGGTTTGAAAACTGCAGCTTAAAATGTTTAAATAACTTGGGAGGAAGCTGTACTAGCTTCTTTATTGGAAATGCTTTGTGTAACCTCATGATCACTTTTTTCTCTGTGATCGCACACACTTGTTCTGACCCTCCCTCCCATTTCTCTTGCAGAGGCTGTATTCCATTTTCCTCAGCGATGACTTTGCTCCTGTTTCTCTACCTCATGTTTCCTTGAAATGTTGTTTGCCTCTTACCATCTCTTTCTCCATCACTTCTTTTATGTTTAAAAACTTTATGTCAGTTTTCATAACAACAGATGTAAGCAAGCATGAAAAAGAGACAAAAGCAATGTATTAAAAATAGATAGCCACATATACAACAATAAGCCAAGGAAACTGTCACACTGTGTATGCTCCAAATGGAATATGAGCCAAAAACACAATGCTCACTCTTACATAAATAATATATTATGCATCCACTGGGAGAAGAAGCAGTTCTGTCCCTAAATGGAAACAGGGTTGGTTTTTTTATGTCATTTTCTTTTGCTTTTTAAACTTTTTTTTTTTTTTGGTATACACTATAAGTCATACCATCTCAAACAGGCCATATTCTTCTTTCAAACCATCCATGAACTATTTTATTAACTGTTAATAAAAGAGAGTTGAAAAACCTGATGGAAAAAATCCATGGAGCTTGTTAAAGCCCCTCAAATATATGGATTTACCAGCAGCCTCTCAATATTAGCATGTTTTCTACTACAAAAAAAGGATGGAAGTGGTTTCAGTTATATGGTATGCAGACAAAACTGGAAACAAAAGACTTAAAATATTATTTTCACCAACCAGTTATGAGCACCATTTTTTTTTTTAACTTGAAACCTGCAAAAACTTGAGAAATGTGACCATATAGAAAACAGAGAGAAGAGGTTTAATTACAGAGCATGGATTCTGGCTGATTTGACAATTAAACCTAACAACAGAGGGGATTTATACTAGATATAGGAAGACTTTCAGAGCAGGGAGAGTTGTTAAACATTTTAATGAAAGGTTGTGGAATTCCCTCTGGAAAGATTTTTAATGGAGGACAAATTCTCTCCTATCTGGAATGGATAAAAAACAATCCCTGAAAGAGAGTGAATGAAATAAAGGTCTTTTTGAGGTCACTTAGAGTCTTGAAACTCCACTGAAATACTCACTTTCCATGGAACTAAACAACTTATAAAACCTCTAAGAGGTTAATTTTGGAATATTCAGGAGAAAACAGTCACTGAGCAGGTGATTCAATTCAGAAAGCATTTATTGAGTGACAAATATTACCTATCCCTGGGGAGATGTCCACCCCAGCAGGGCACAAGATTAAGCAGCAGTGGGAATAACAGACAGGGCTCACAATTATTCACTTCAGTTAAAAATTAAAAGAAAAAAAATCTTTGTGTTCCAATCAGCTTTCTGGAACTATTTCCTGAACTTGGTGAGCTCAAAACTCCCACAAGAGCTGGCTGTCACATGAGATTTCTGGCATTACTCATGGTATCCCTGGATCTTTTTGTAAACAGAAAAGGCTTCTGACAGTGTTTCCATACTTTATTTCTTTTTCTAACCCAAACTTGGACGGATGGAGCCTAGTGAAACTATCATCAAAACATGGATTATAAAATGCTAGCCAAATTTGAATTCTTTTGCTATATTTCCATGTTGTAGAAAAAGATTTCAATTAACTCAACCCTGGTGATTCGTTTATACTTAAGTTTTAGTGAATATGAGGATTTTTGCCCATGGTTTCTAAGGCAACCATTGTTTCACAGAACGGGTCTTTAGCACCACCAGGAAGATGAGAGTGAGGAAGAGGAGAGAAAAATCATACAGACAGGAAAGTTTAGCATTCATATTTTCAAATCTCAGCATGTCTCAGCTAAGGAAAACTGCAGAGAAAGGACAAAGTTCAATTTTAAGACAGTAAACCCAAAAGGATGTCACGGCAGACACAAACAGGGCCAAGAAGTGCATTCATCACAAATCTTTATCAAATTCTAATTTTTAAATGGTGCGTCTTTTAACATTTTCTTACTTGCTTAATATCATTAAGGTTCACAATTAATTGCTAAGTAAAAATATTGTAAATGATCATATATGTGGATTATTTTTAAAGATTATGAATAGTGTAAAACTTTTTAAAAATTGAAAGTGTGGGAGAAAGTTTCAAAGAATGTCGCAACCCTCTCATGATATTATAGCAGTACATTTAATTTTTAAATTTTCATATTCTGAATTAGCTAGTTACAGCTTTGGAAAGATGAGTCACTCTTTTAGATACAAATACACTCCCTCTCACCTCCCCCTCTCATCATGACTGACTCGGATTAAAGAGCCAGCCCAAGTCCCTTATTGTTCTTCTTACCTCTTCCATGATTACATTTTCAGAAACACACACTCATCTGAAGTCATACCTAATTTTCTGCAATAAATGTGTCAATAAACTCTCCTGCCAACTATGGTACAAGAACAAATTGTGCTGATCTGCCTACCATTTCTAATGTATTTATATCTATTGTTTGATTTTTAGGTTTTCCATTTGCACAGTATATGTTATCCTCATGTGTATAAAAAATCATACCAGTATGTATCTAAACAATCAAGAATACATCAGAGAATTCTGTAGTTTGAGAGGTTGGAGACTAGTCATGGAATTATGGTGATTAGTCGTATATTTTTGTAACATTTATGTCCCAGACACAGGTGTCTTTGTCCTTCCCTTCCTCTCTCCCCGTTTTTCCTCACCACTCTCTCTCTCCTTCTCCCTGATATCAACCTTGCCAAGTCTGATTACTCTCAGTATTAAGAACTGTCTTTAATGCACTTTGATTTTTCAAGGAGAGAGATTTTTATTTATATGACCATAATGTTTTAGATTCAATTATCACATTACAATTTTTTTTTTTTTTTTGAGTTGGAGTCTCACTCTGTCACTCAGGCTGGATGCAGTGGCATAATCATGACCACCCCAGCATCGACCTGCCACGCTCTGGCGATATTTCCACCTCAGCCTTCCAAGTAGCCGGAACTACAGGCATGCACTACCATGTCTGGCTACTTTTATATATATATATATATATATATATATATATATATATATATATATATATATATTTTTTTTTTTTTTTTGAGTTGGAGTTTCACTGTGTCACCCAGGCTGGAGTGCAGAGGCAGGCTCACAGCCACCACAACCTCAACCTGCTGAGCTCAGGTGATCCTTCTGCCTCCGCCTTCCAAGTAGCTGGAACTACAGGCACATGCCACCACGCCCAGCTAATTGTTTGATTTATTGTAGAGACGAGGTCTTGCCAAGTTGCCCAGGCTGGTCTCGAACCCCAGAGCTCAGGCGATCCTCTTGCCTCGACCTCCCAAAGTGCTGGGATTATAAGGCTTGAGCCACCGCTCCTGACCCACAACACAATATTATTAATAAACAATCAGTAAACAGACACAAACCTTGCTTTCCTGTAGTGTAGTGTGTAACAAAAATAACAATAATTAATTCTTTTTTTTTTTTTTGAGTTGGAATCTCACTCTGTCACACAGACTGGAGTGCAGTGGCCGCTCCCGACCACCGCAGCCTCGACCTGCTGGGCTCTGGTGATCCTTCCACCTCAGCCTTCCAAGTAGCTGGAACTACAGGTACGCGCTACCACACCCGGCTAATTTTTTGATTTATGTAGAGATGAGGTCTCGCCAAGTTGCCCAGGCGGGTCTCGAACCTGCGGGTTCAGGCAATCCACTCATCTCAGCCTTCCAAAGCGCGGGATTACAGCTGAGCCACTGAGCCCGGCTAACAATTAATTCTTAAATATGGTCTACAAATTCCAAATTTACTATCATGATTTAAAAATATACGTTTAGTTAATAACCAAGTATTCACAGCTAAATAATTCTCGAGGAATGCTTTCTCAAGAAGGCACTTGTGAGTATTAAAAGAGAAAATACTATTGTAATGAAGGTAGCAAAACCCAATATGCCAAAATTTATAGCGCAGAAATGTGTTCCAGACTGAAACTTGGCATATCTGAAGGAATTTTGTACAGTTATTTATATACGCATAATTTAAATATCTTGGGATTACAACATATCTGGTTCAAGGAATCTGGCTTCATTCAAATTCAATCCTGATAAAAGTTTTTTTTAATTAAATAAGTTAATACTTTGTATATGTATGTATGTGTACACACGTATGTATGTGTGAATACATACATTTGCACGGGTACTTCTTCCACAAGCTTCCCACTTTTCAATGGCTAAAAGGAGATGACAAGGGGAATATTAAAAATTACAGTTTTTCTTTATTCAAATGTCTATAAGAATATGAAATCATCTACATAGGAAAGCAGCAGAAATAGTAAGTCAGGATGAGTTTTAGGAGGGTATAGATAACCTCCTGGAGAAAGGCTAGAGCTCTGAGGTTCAAGAAAGTTTAGAAGCAAAACTGAAATAAAACCAAAGGCAATAGGGTAATAGCTTATTTTTTCCCCTAGTTTCAGAAAAACAATATGTATATGTGCTCACACGTACATATGTGTATATGTGTGTCTGTGTGTTTTGTGTCTTATGTAAATGAATCAAGGTTTAGCAGGAAGACTAAACACATTCCCTCTTAGCTTACCCCAGTGTGCCTCATTAGGGATAGAGTGTTGCAGAAGTGTCTAGTTTAAGAATGTATGAGTTTCACAAATGCCCACATTATTAAAAATATGCTTAGGAGTGTCCTTGTTTCTGAGAACTGAAATTGCTTCCTCGACAGGACTGGGAAAATGTTTTTTTCGCAAATGATATTCCTATAGAGTATCTCTCCGTGGGGACATTTCTTCAGTAAATTCCTTTGGCAATAACAGGATCCATGAGGTTCAATCTTCCTAGGGCAATGATGCCTTTAGTGCATCTCCCAAAAAGCATAAATATTTTCAGCCTTAGTTTTCTTGACTCTGACAAAATGCAGGAGGGCCCACTGAGGCTCAACATGACAACATTTCCCCAGGGTGCTGAAGTGCTTAAGAAAGTTTGGGGATTTTCACAAAACAGCCTGCTGATTGGCTAAAATGCCAACATAAGTCTATCATGTTTTCTTTGCAGATGTACCACCTAACATTTCTTCTTTCTATCTTAGCACGAAAAGCTCATGTAGATGGAGGAAGTAATGTTCTTGCAAGAACTCCACTTATTGTACATAGTATGCAAGGAGAATGTGAGAGAAAGACCATGAACATTAGACTCACCTGGATTGGGTTCAAATCCTGACTTATTTACTTAATTCTTGTGGTTGTTATTGGTACAGTTCAACAAATATTTCTACTTTTCTGCCTTTCAGGCAGATGGTAGGGCTGTATTTCCTCACCCACTTGGAAGTTGGTTGGAACCATGAGATTAGTTCTGGCCAATGATTTTGAGTGAAAGTGACATGCGTCTTTTCCAGGTGGAAGGATTAATGGCAAGAGTGAGACTCTCCAGAGCTTCCTTTTCTCTTTGCCATGGTGAGGGACTATTTAAGAGGCAGGTGGAAGGATTAATGGCAAGAGTGAGACTCTCCAGAGCTTCCTTTTCTCTTTGCCATGGTGAGGGACTATTTAAGAGGGTGTCTACTCCACTAGTCTAAGTCCTGGGGTGAGGACAATGCCAAGCAGAGACAATAGCCGATCAGTGATAGACGTAGTATGCATGAAAAATACATCTTTGCAGTTCTAAATCTCTGAAATTTGGGGGCTGTTTGTGACCTCGGCATACCTTAGCCTAACCTAAGGGACTAGTCCTGTACCTTCTGAGCTAGCCACTTAACCTCTTTGTGTTTTAGGATTAGTGTCTATAAAATAGAACAAATAATCCAGGATCATTGTGATGCAAGTAGGGCACTGACACAATCATATAGTAAGATTTCTTCTCCCTCCACTAAACTCCCAACACTACACAAACACACTCACACACATATACACATACATAAACGCACCTCCCCTTTTATCAAATGTTGAAGGAGACATCTGTTTTTGGTCCTTTTTCTGGATTTCTTCTCTCTACCCTTCCCTTCCCAATGCCATTCCATTTAAGCTAGATGTTAAAATTGGCATTTAATTCACTATTATTCTCCTACTTCCTCCCTACAGAATATCTGTGACTAGTAGAGTGTATTCTTTTTACTCCAAAGTAATAAATCTTAAAATGGAATTAAAGGCAGTATGGACAGTAATAAAGATGGTTGGGTTTTGGAATTCCTAATACTACAAAAATGATATACCTTGGGCAACCATAAATATATACCTCTTTCTTTTTTTTTTTTTGAGTTGGAGTCGACCTGCTGGGCTCTGACGATCCTTCCACCTCAGGCTTCCAAGTAGCTGGAACTACAGGCGCGCACTACCACGCCCAGCTAATTTTTGATTTATTGTAGAGATGAGGTCTCACCAAGTTGCCCAGGTGGGTCTCGAACCCGCTTACCTCTTTCTAAAGGTAGACATGGTTATGAGATACGGACATAAAAAAAGGAAGTTAATGAGTTTATGTGTGAAAGCACTATGGTTAAGCTGCTCCCCTTGGTGCTCACCAATTATTCTGAACAGGCACCAGGATGTCTTTTGAAATAGCTAAAAAATTATCTAGGTATCTCTAGCTCCACCTTTCTGCTTTAGAAATACATCCATGATATTCTAGTAATAGTAAAAACTAGAATAACAAAGATAACTTATTTAGATTCAATAGCATATATATCTTATACACTTCCTTGTGACTATAGTTGTAATAACCAATGCCTTCCTGATGTAATTACATGGAACATTAAGCCTAACATTTATCCTTTTTATATCAGTACTCCTTTGTCAATGATAATATTTAGTTTTCATCTTTAAACTTTAGTACTCTTTTTTTTAAAACAAAGTAAATAGCCCCTAATTCATACCATAGCTGTCTGTAAAGTTTAATCACACATTATATAATTGATTTCTAGCTTCAAACCAGATTAGCCTCAATATGAATATAACCACTAAAGGTGAGTAATTTAAAAAAAGGAAATGCTAAAAAGTAGGTGAGGACTATTTCCATGAATTCACTGGCCTGAAACATACACATATACAAATGTATTGAATAGTGCAGGAGCCAAAGATGGCAGTGACCCAAACACCCTTTCTTATTAAGAATTTAAAAGTTCTTCCAGTTTATTTTATAGAAAACAGAAAGAAATCTCCAAATATCTGTGTTAAAGCCAAAGCTCTCAGCTTAACAAAGGAGGGAACATTGCATGTTCCCACCTAATTAAGTTAAAGTCATTTTTCAAAATACTAAAGGTTGAAATTTTTCATAATTTAATCCAAAATTTTATTAGCAAACTCTAATTATTATCCTGATTGCAATTAATAAAATTTCCCAAACAGGTCAACTCATTTAAGTGCTAACTGTAATCATTTGGATTTTAACATGATGGTTATTACTTATTACCCTGAAACCAAGCAGCACAATGAGATATTGATTACTTTTAACCTTTAGATCCAAGGATTCAAGAAAGGTCAGAGGAGGGGAATACCCTACCTCTCTTGGCTGGCAAACGAATAGCCTTCAGGAGAATTCAAATGATTCCCATTGGCCAAGTAGATCCAAGATTAGTTTATTTTCGGGGCTGAAGAAATTATGACGCTTTAAAAAATAACACTCAGCACATATTTAGTGAGTGCTACATTTATATAACCAACGACCTCAGATGCGCTTCCCATCACAGCAAGTCTCAGGCTGTTAACCCTTTACCAAGTTTTGTTTGTGAAAGGATCTTTATTGAAATGAGATAGTAAATGTATTAGCTTTCATTAGAATAAACTCATCTCATTAAACTAAGATCCCTTGGTGGGTTCCAAAAGGGTGAATACAATCATTGGCTGCTGTTGGCCACTAACATTTCTTTTACTTTTCTTTTTCTATGACGGCATTTAGAAATATTTTTCACATTTATACTGCTGAAAAGCAATGAGTTCTAGGTAGGGTCCAGCAGAATTACAGGCAAGAGAAATATAACTGTTATGTGTTAGATTAATTTGCAGAACACTTGGCATTATTATTGCCAAGTCGTCAAATTGTTCCAAGTTGTTCCGGAAGGTTGTTATTAATAGTATGTTTTCTGAGGAAAGTTCTGTCTACTTTTGGAACTGCATTTCTGTTGCCAAGGAAACTCCTTTAAGCACAGTTTTCTAGGAGCACACTGCTGCTTTTGTTTGCCAGTGTCCTATTCATATCATCTAAGTAAGCGTTTTACATGCTCCAGACTTCAGTCCCAAATGTTGAAGTTTTAGCCCATTTAAGTTGCTTTTTCAAACATAGCTAATGCCTGCTATGATTTCTCTTTCTCTCTCCCTTTCTCCCCCCTCACTCTTCCCTCTCCATCCAAGCCCCCTCTCTCCCTGCCTGCTTCCCGCTCTGCCTCCAACATGCCCAATTCTTACTATTCAAGGTTTATTTTTTGTAGACAGTTGCAGGAGGGCAGATAGTTTTCACAAGTTTTTGATACATTAACTTTAATTTGAATAATAGTTCCATAGGTTGTAGCGTTAGTCCTTCAAGTGTTAATTATCTTTTCAATCTAAAATTAATGTAGTCATTTCCTACTGACTCGGCTACCCCATTTATTGAAGTGCTGAGGAAAACATGTCATTGAGTCCTGAGCCAGCCCTGTTGTTGTGATTAAGCGTGGTCACATGGCCCATCTCTGCCTAAAGGAGGGCCCTGAGAAAAGGTGACAAAGACAGTGATTTCCTGTCAGCAAAGAGTACGACAGGGCTGTCTAGAAGTGATGCAAATGAGGGGAACTTTCCCCACGGCTTGTTTGATCCACTCTAGGCCAGAGCCGGCCAGGCCAGGGAGAGGGGGAGCAGCACAATGCCTCAGAGGCCAGCCCGAGAGCCAGCGCACCTTCCGGACAGTAGCTCACCCACTAGAGACAAAAACTGCTGGCGGGGCTTCCCTTCCTTGCCCCTCCACACACAGAGCCAACTATTTCTTGGCATCCTATTCTCTTAACATCTTTTTTTTTCTTTTTAAAAAAGTGATTCAAATAGGAATTATAGGCTCCAGCATGAACAGGGTTTCAAACATTGTTCAGAAACCACATTCATCAACTTTTTCTTCTCCGGAACATTTTCAGGATGAGTTAGTTTTGCCCTCTCTCAAAAAAATAAAAAATATATATTCAAGTATTCATAGCAAACACTGATTCATCAAAGCTCAAATTAATATGACAGTTAATCTAAGGAATTTTCGAACTTTAATAAAAATGGAGCAACAAATTCATTTCCAGATAAGCAGTGGAGACAGCCTAGGTTTTTCCATTCTGATCACTTTAAAAATGACTAGATAATGTTATTTGAAATATTATAATGATTTTTAGCATATTCTTCTTATCTTAATGGAGTTTTAATCTAACATACAATTAAGCTATACAATTAATCTACTGGGAAAGAGGTAAAAAAATTATCATTAAATTCTTGTGCCTGATATAGCTGGTACATTTTTACCTTGACTGCTTTAATAACTAGTAATTTGTTTCATTTTGAATAATCAAGGTAGAGATGTAAAACTCAATACTGAAATTCTAACATGAGGCCCAATTAACAGAATATAATTTTTTGATGCATACGTCTATTCTATACACCAACATGTGAAAAAAAATAAAGCTAATGGATCTTTTTCTATTTTACGTCTAGCTACTGTGACCTGGACTATGAACCAACCTAGCACTGCATTTTTAGGAGCTCAACTTTAGTCAGAACAAAATAAAAGAGATCTACTCCAGAGGGTTGAAATTTGTGAATTTATAAACTATAGATATAGCATAATTAATCTGCTTTCTATGATAAGTTCATATCTATGACAACATCATTTCAGCGTCAATAGATATAAAATAACAAGTCAAATATGTCCTATTTTTCTTCTTTTACTCTGTATTTCCTATTCCTCAGAATTACTAATCCTATTCCATACACATTTCTTTTAAAAGTCATAATTCTTATCTCTTAACACATACCTCAAATCTCTAAAGTAACATTTTTTCCCACTCCTTTAAAATTTATCACTTTCTCTGTTTTTCTAAACCCATTCTTCTTTGATTATTTAGTTTTTAAAATGTGTTGTTGTTGTTGTTGTTTACCATTTCTTACCTATTCATCCATCCACCCATGATTTTAATTTTCTCCTTTGCTCTTTTTTGTTTGATTAACTTTGTGTTAACTAATTTTAACTGCATTTCTTTTTTTAATGCTTACATTTGTCTCTCACTTTCCATCTCTTTTCCAGTTTATAATAGGGATGTCCTTGCTTATTAATCCCAACTGACCAACCTATCATTGAAAAAAGCCACCTTTTGGTAAGAGCTGTGCTCAAAGTCTCTAAATATTACCTGGAAATAGAGTTAGAGAAAAATAATTAATTCATTGGTTAGATTATTGTGTTTAGAAGTTTACTTGGAAGAAATATTGTGGTTAGAAATTTCTTTACCATACCACTCTAAGCCCCTATATTTAAAATCCTAAAGGAAATGTTTTCATATCTAAATATTAAAATAAAGTTAATTTTTAAAACTTAGCCTTTTTCTTATGAAAAGCATACATTTTTAAATTGAGCACACTTTGCTCTTTGCTTTCACTACCAGGAAACTCAAAATATAATTTTTGGTTCATCTTCAGTAACTATAGAGGACCGACTTTTCATTTTGTACATGGGCATATTAACTCTTCTCACAGAAGTAGCCTCTAGTCTATGTATATTTTTCCCAGTTATGATATGAATTTATATTTTTAAGATATTTGTATTATTTTCATGTTGGTTCTTATAAAAAGACCTCAAATTCATAGCATGGTAAAATGTAATTTATCTATTATCATTATATTATATAAATAAATGGTCCTTCTCTTTTCATACACAGGACATGTTCGAATAATACTTATACCAATGGAGAAAGATACAGAAAACTTGCTTTTTTCCCACTGAAAACTAGAACCATATAAGTAACCAACTTTTACAATTAAATTAAAAGCTTCAATGTAAATTCCCTGAAAATATAAAGGTCTTAGTTAAAGTGGGAACTTATTTCATAGTATTTTTAGCTGGAAGTGTTTTTTTTTGTTTTTGTTTTTTTTTTTGAGTTGGAGTCTCACTCTGTCGCCCAGACTGGAGTGCAGTGGCCGCTCCTGGCCACCGCAACCTCGCCTGCGGGGCTCCGGCGATCCTTCCACCTCAGCCTTCCAAGTAGCTGGAATTACAGGCATGCGCTACCACGCCCGGCTGATTTTTTGATTTATTGTAGAGATGAGGTCTCGCTGCCCAGGCGGGTCTCGAACCCGCGGGCTCAGGCAATCCACTCACCTCAGCCTCCCAAAGGCGCGGGATTACAGGCTGAGCCACCGAGCCCGGCTCTGGAAGTGTTATTTTTAACCCCTTAGAAATCATATACAAGTTACTCATTGCTTAACGATGATGATTTGTTCTGAAAAAATCAATGTTAGACAAGTTTGTCATTGTGTGAACATCACAGAGAGTACTTACACAAACTTAGATGGCATAGCCTACTACACACCTAGTCTGTGTGGTATAGCCTATTACTCTGAGGTTACAAATCTGAATAGTATGCTATTGTACTGAATACTGCAGACAATTAAACACAATGTTAAGTATTTGTATACCTAAACATAGAAAAAGTACAGTAAAAATATGGTATGATAGTCTTTTGGGGACAACTGTTGGGTACGCAGTTCACCATTGACTGAAATGTTGTTATGCGATGCATGACTGTAATCTCATATTTTATTGATGAGGAGCAGCTAAGCTATTCACTCAAGGAGCAAATCTATAAATGGGGTGTTTTAGTGAGCTTCATACTATCTGAAAACAACTCTTGTTCAATTATAACAATAATCACCAGTCTGCAACTTCTGAATCTGGCCTTTGAAATTAACCCTTGGACTCTGGAACCTCACACCAACCTAGGATCACTAGGAGGTCTGTCATCTGTGCTCCGTACGTAGCAGAGAACTGGCAGTACTTTGTGCATAAGTAAGGAGCCCCGACAGGGCACACCCTTGCAGTACTATGAAGCCAGTGGGGAAGACAGTATAGTAGCAACAGCATCAGCCTGAGCTACAACTCCTGGATTGTTGAAATGCTTCCAGGTCACTCAGTCTATAAAATTTAGAGGATGGGGGAGGAGTGTCTTGAGCTTCTCTGAGCCCAAGAATAATGCCACCTTTGATCTGTAGAAATGAAAAAATGGAGCTTTTCCTCCGCAAGTGGGTTTTAAATATTTCTCCATTAATAGTTAATGCACATGCAGACCAGCAGAGTGACAGCTCCCAGTGATTATGAATTCTGGTTTCGTACCTCTAGTCCAAATAGAAGCTGAACTTTCAAAATCATGGTGGTTACTTTTGACAAATTAAATTGTCCTACTTAGGAAGGTAGAAGGAATGAAGAGAAAGAAAGTAAGAGAGTAGGAGCAAATTCTCCTTGGAGGTAATTCTCAGATTGAGGAAGAAAAAATGAGAAAGGACTACATTTGTGTTTTCTAGGCTGACAATACTGCCAATGTTTATTAGAAAAATAGGTGTAGAAGGTTCCTATTCAGAGGCAGGGTGAGACAGAAAAGGGGGAAGGGAAGTCATTGGCAGTATGACTCACTGATCAAAACAAAGAAGAAAGTATACTCAAGGGAATGGTAAATTTTTGATAAGAATTAGGAATGCTCTTAAGACTTCAGTTTAAAATTAATTCAAAAAATGGTGTTAAATTTCTAACAATATAAAATAACAAGAAACAATTCAATAGAAAATCCACTTTATAGCCCATTGCGTTATTAAGGTTTCTAAATATGTCAAGTTTTATCAATGTATTCTTTGCCTGTTAAACCCAGTTCTTTGCCTTTATAAGATCCTTGTATATTTTGCTGGCTTTGGGTAACCAAGGTATTATAGTAGATGCTCCCCATTCAGGAGGTCTGCTGAGTGGATAGTCTGGGGTATTTATCTGCAATTTCACATCTAGGAGTTAAGGCTAGATAATTTTCTACTGGAAACCAAAATACAAAAACTGATAGGTAAAGTCAGGAAGCTGTACCTAATGTTGAAAATGCAAAATAAGCTTTGCTCTCACTGACTACCATCTTGCTAGTTTTTATCTAACCCACCATTTTCAAATTGTATAACTTAGGGATCAACCTAGGACTTCATAAATGTACATATCCGGGTCTGGGTATAACTATCTGTGCCAGGAAAAAACTTGAGTGACAAAATACAGAAAGTCACCCAGGGAGTGGAGAACAGAAGTTTCTAATGCTGTGATAGCAAGAATAAAGATTCAGTCTTGTCTACAGTCTCCCAGGATTTTATCATCACTCAGCTGAAGATTTCCCTTAAGAGTTTCATTGTAGGGTACCCGATCTCAAACCAGGCAAAGTGGGGACCAAAAGGAGGCCCAAACTTTACCTGTATGATGACTACCTGTATACCTAATCCTGGATTGTACCCCACTTTTATAAGATAAAAAAGATATATATATATATATTTTGAGTTGGAGTCTCACTCCGTTGCCCAGGCTGGAGTGTAGTGGCACGCTTCCGGACACCGCAGCCTCAACCCACTGAGCTCAGGCGATCCTTCTGCCTCAGTCTTCCAAGTAACCAGAACTACAGGCATGTGCTACCACGCCCAGCTAATTTTTTGATTTGTTGTAGAGATGAGATCTCACCAAGTTGCCTCTTGCCTTGGACTCCCAAAGTGCTGGGATTATAGGCTTGAGCCACTGTACCCAGCCAAATAAAATAAATTTTTTTTTAAAAAAATAGAGGAGTTTCACCCTCAACCTTTTCATCAATACCAGGGATTATAAGCTTCACTGCCATCCTTAATTTTTTTAAACTCTCAACTGTTAGTGCAACAGCAACTATGTAAAGTGTTTGCTCAGCCATGTATAGAGCACAAGTGCAAGGCATTTTTCTTGGTGTTATAGAGATATTTTAAGAAATGAAGATGATACAGGTATGTGGAGATAGACTGGAAATGCTGTCAAATGGGTTGGGGTTCCTGGTGAGTTGTCACTAAGACTGGGGAGCATGAATAGTGCAAGTTCTATAGAGGAAGGAATAGTCCTACAAACCAACAAAAATTGTTTTGCCTCAATTGTCAATGGTACTCTTTATAAGAAATGTTGGTAATGCATTGGGATCTTTTGGGGTCAATAAATATAAAGATTACAGACTATTAAGGTGGTCTCAAATGGTACTTAAAGCCTAGCAAGGCCTAGGGACCAATTGAAAAGCTTTACTCAATCAGGGGTCTCTATGATTAATAGACAACAAATTCCTCACCCAAAGCATCCGTTCAGTTGATTCCTGGAAAAGCAGATTAGAACAGAGAGGTGGGATATTGATAATGTAGATCTAACCTGAGACTCTGGGATTCTTGGAAAAGACCTGAAATTAATTTTCCTCGTTGGTATTTCTTTTTTTTGGAGTTGGACTCTCACTCGGTTGCCCAGACTGGAGGGCAGTGGCTGCTCCCGGCCGCCGCAGCCTCGACCTGCTGGGCTCCAGCAATCCTTCCGCCTCAGCCTTCCAAGTAGCCGGAATCACAGGTATGCACTACCACGCCCGGCTGATTTTTTGATTTATTGTAGAGATGAGGTCTCGCTGCCCAGGCCGGTCTCGAACCCTCGGGCGCAGGCAATCCACTCACCTCAACCTCCCAAAGGCGCGGGATTACAGGCTGAGCCACCGAGCCTGGCTCGTTGGTATTTCTAATTCAGGAACCACCACAAGTTCTAAATGACTTCTTAGTCAATATCCTCAGGATCATTTTGGAGGTTTCCTAACCTCTGGAATAATGGGGGGGGCTCACATAAAGACCCCACAAACCTGACCTGTAGCATTTTCCCTTAGTTTCTAAATCAATCTTGAAGTTTGCTTATAAGCCAAATGCAAAGTTATCACTGGTCTAATGAGCAGAGCTATGCTGAGCACCTAAAAGCTGAAGAATGGTAACAGGACATGAGTCACAAATGAAAACCCACAGTACAGAAAGTGTTTGGAAAAATACTATAACCCAGAAGTACTGAGTGGGTGGAATAATAGCCTTCAATATGCCAGGACGGGAATTCTCAGGCAAAGCATTTACAAGGAAACCACAAGAAAAAGAAGACTGCATTTTTTTGTTCATTGATTTCCTATTAATTGTGATGTAAATTATATGGATGTGATTTTGACAAAGAATAGCACTGTTTCTGAAAAAATAGTGGCTTATGTGCAAAATACAAAATGCATCAAGAAGAAAAGAAATGTTATTTGGCATCATGAGTGCAATAAAGTCTGAGATAATGGCTTATGATTAGGTAACCTTTTATATTTATTTTTCCTGTTTGGCTCAATTTTTAATACTTAAGTCTTAGGAATAAAATATTTTTCTGTCACTAAATTAATATAGATTGATAGGGAATTTTCATATGTAATTCCTGATCCTGACATGAAATGTGAAGTAACCTAGCTTTGGTTATAATAGGTCAAGACTGTTACTATAACAATATGGTATGTTAGAAGACATACTGGATAACTTTTCTGTTATTGTGGACAGTTATCCATATAGAAAACAGCAAACAGTCAACAGTCGATTAATGTTGGACTGAATTCTTTTTTTTTTTTTTGAGTTGGAGTCTCACTCTTGTTGTCCAGGCTGGAGTGCAGTGGCACACTCATGGCCACTGCAGCCGCAACCTACTGGGCTTAGGCGATCCTTCCACCTCAGCCTTCCAAGTAGCTGGAACTACAGATGCATGCCACCACGCCCAGCTAATTTTTGTGATTTATTGTAGAGACGAGGTCTCACAAAGTTGCCCAGACTGGGCTCGAACCCTTGAGCTCAGGCAATACAGGATGAGCCACCGCACCCAGCCTGACTGAATTCTTTTCTTTTTTTTTTTTTTTTTTGAGTTGGAGTCTCACTCTGTCACCCAGACTGGAGTGCAGTGGCCGCTCCCGGCCACCGCAGCCTCGACCTGCTGGGCTCCGGCTATCCTTCCGCCTCAGCCTTCCAAGTAGCCGGAATTACAGGCATGCGCTACCATGCCCGGATGATTTTTTGATTTATTGTAGAGATGAGGTCTCGCTGCCCAGGCGGGTCTCGAACCCACGGGCTCAGGCAATCCACTCACCTCAGCCTCCCAAAGGCACGGGATTACAGGCTGAGCCACTGAGCCCGGCTTGAATTCTTTAGAGAGTAAAATGTCTCTCATTTTTTGAGTCCCTGAGGATCTTATATCTTCTCTTAATGTAAAATAATTCCTAGGGGACACTAATTAAAGTCAACTAGACCCTTGAAAAGTACAAATATCTTTCTTTAGGGGCAGTAAAATTCAAAATAATTTACTAAAGAAAGGTAACAAATTAATAAAATTGAAGAAGAAGACAACTTTTATTTGACCTTGAATGTACTTCTTATTCTATAAGAAATTTTTAAAAATTAGAGGGTAGTTGTTACTTGTCATTATACTGTTGCTGATTCTGTGGTTAGTTATTAATTTTATTTTTTATGATTCACAATCTGCTCTTTGAAATATGCCATATGCTCAAAGCAATTCAAGGATGACAACTGTCAGAATTACTCCAATAAAAATTGCCTAAATGAGGAAGATTTACTGCAGTCTGATATTTCAGTGGAAAGTCCCTCTTCCCTTCCTGACAGCTTTTTCAGGCATGGTGAATCTTACAACCATTTTTTTTCAGTCAAAATCACATGATTGTTTTATAAGAACTTCTAAGACTATTTAAGTTTAGAATTGGCAAAACACACTAGGTTAAGGGTGAATTAGCAGACATGGAAAACAATATAGATGGTTATTAGATGGATTGCTTACGATCAATATGTGAGTCCCAGTTTTCTTAAATCACACGCAAATGTACTGACTTAATATGACAATGTCTGCTCTATGTATCACTAATAAACATTAAATTGGATGAGCTCTGCACCCTGGTAGCAGTAAGCCAAGCCGAAGGCACATTTCTTTTTCCTCTGGGAAGATCTGAGGAGTGGATAGAATCCACCTGAGTGCTCCAATCATAACACATTTTGTTAAATGTTACCAGTCCATTTATCCTTCGTTTTGTTTCAGTCTATTTATTAATGCAGTTTCATTTATTGCTATTCATCTTGAAGATAAATCTTTGTCCTTCTATAGAATTACACCAAATAGAATGTGATAAAGGGAACTTTCGTGCAATTATGATGTCGGTGCAGCCTGTCAGCACACAAGGGATGGAAATGAGTTTGGGGATGGGGAAGGGAATTCTAATAGACACCATGATACATACAATGAACGAAAAGATATCCTGAGAGAGAGAGAGAGAGAGAGAGAGAGAGACTTGTCAGGCTAATCAGATCTTCCACAGCAAGGTAAAGGCAGGAAGGGGAGCTCTAACCTTGTAAAGATGCTGCTGCTGCTCCTCTGACATCATCAGGTCGTGGCTGTCCATCACAAGGGACTCCATGTCAATCAGCCAATCCCAGAGCTCCTGATATTCTGAATCAAAGTCCAGAAGCCTGAAGATAAGGCACAAAGTGTAGTATGCATAAATACAGTGTAGTTGTTAAAATCACATATTAGAATAATATATTCTTGAAAATCCATGATGTTCCTAGTGATACCCATGAAAAGAGAAGAGAAAAATTTTGTGTTGCTGCACGCGGGCAAAACATAAATTCAAGCCTGTGACACAGCCATCACTTAGATTTTGAAAACATAACATACAATTGCAACGCTCATACCTGAGACATGTATCTCCATTTGCTAACCCTTTCTGAGGTTTTGCGGCACTTTAGCAAAATGACTACCACTGCGTCCTTGAAAAACAGCACTGTCATTTAACAGGTTGAGAAGGGGAAGGTGAGTGACTTGTGGTAGGTAACATGGTCCAGAATTTTGAATAGTTTTCCATACATACAAGTCCCAGTCAATTTATGATTAAGAACAGTAACTTAATGAAGTCCTCTATAATGATCACAATATACTATCAGATCCAAAGTATTATTTTCATTGGGAAATGGCTCAATCATTTGTCTGTCCCTCTGCTGTCTGCCTATCTCTGCAAACATATATCCTACATTTATTGTCATGGATGAGTAGCCAGCATCTCAGCTTAACACTCAGAGATAGGCTTGAGTGACTCTGGTAAGCCAGTGAGAACCAGTGGCAGATCCAGCATTAGACAGGTGTTCCCCACAGACATGTAGGAAACAAAGGTAAGGACAGGAAGTCAAAACAATGAATCTTTGAATAGCCAGCAATCATTAAAATTCAAAGGAGGATCACTATGGTTTTCAACAAAATAAATCATTAGAATAAGGAGCTTAAAAGGATTAATGTGATTCTCTATTGAAAGCCTGGTGAATAAGTAAAGCCCAGATTCTTCTAAAACACTGTGATCAGAAAATGAAAGTGCAGGATGAAAAACTATGACTGTCCTTCCCCCCAAAAAATCAAGCTCCTAAAAGAAATCCTACAGTCTTGTTAAACTGTAACTGAGCAAAAGCCTATCAGTACTAATGAAGCAGCAGCCTCAGGTATGAATTTGAATTTTTCAGTTTAGTATTTTATTACTACCTGTTCATGTCTCTATACATTAAACAACTGCTTTCCAAGAAAACGAACGCTCACTTTTAATAACTTACAATTTAATCTTAATAGATCTGTCAAAAAATTTAAGGTATGCCTGGTGACTGGGGTGGGGAGACTAGATCTAGAATTGTCTGTTTTATTTTACTTTACCATAATTATGAAGAACCTCGATTAGGACCATAAGCATCCAAGGGCAAGAACCAACATTGGCAAACACTTGGAATTGATTAATAAATGTTTATTGAATGCCAGTGATGAGTATAGTAGAAGTAGCCAAAACCTTCAGTAAAGCTATGGTGGCCTAGGGAAGTGCTTCTTAAACTGAAAATACTGATTCAGTAACTGTTTGAGGGTGGGACTTGGAATGTTATATATAAATAACAAGTGTTAGCAACACTACTTGTCTGTGAACTACCCTTTGAGTAGCAAGGACTTCTAGCATCTGTGTGATATATGAACTAGTATCCCATTTCAAAATACGAAAACAAAAAACCCAACTACTGTGAGAGAGACAAACAAAAAATAAACCATCAGGCTTTCTTTATCGACTCTGTGACCAATAACTAGTAACATTTGCTTATGTGACAGATATAACTCAGAAAAACCTCCTGAATTATGGTCACCATTTCTCTCTCCTTGCACAGTCTCATATTTTAACCATAAAGATATACGAAAGCTAGACTGCCACCCACAAAATTAGGAGAGTGTGATCCTGGGGAATATTAAAAGCAAGGGGGAAGGAAAGGAAAAAGCTCACCTCTTCCAGTTCAGTGGATTTGGGGAATAAGAAGGAAATAAAGGTAAGGGGAACAGGTACTCGGATGTGCGTTCTCCCCTAAATTGATCTAAGACCTGGAGAGGGGGCAGGTGAGACAGATTGAGGAAAAAGTCAAATACACAAGGACATAAGCTGTGTACTGCTAGGAACTCTGGGAGGAGAATACCGTACACAGTGTCCCCACAATAGCCTGGAGTGAGGATATTGCAGACAGCGAGAAAGAACTTGGGTTAGAATTCCTTTGCTACTCTGTTCTCTCATCTCCACAAGAAGAGACTCCAAGATTTCTAATAGTTCAGCTGGTGAACTTGACATAGGCACTGCCGTGCAACACAGGCGCAGTGATCCCGCAAGGAGAACCAGTGGACCTCTAAAGCCAGACCTCAGAGAGTTGGTAGGGCCAGTGAGGGCTAAGATCAGGCTTAGTCAGCAAGAGAAACACTGGGGACTGACTCATCCAAGAGATAACACATGCTAGAACAGTCACAGTTCCCTGTAGAGGAAGCCTCATAATACTCGCGACAAGACCCATTTCAATAAACTCAGCCAGCCTATACCCAAGCACTGTGTTAAGCCAGGGAACCCCACTGCACCCCAGAAACATAAGATCATGTAAACTCCTATATGTTCAGATGCCATCTTGATGAAAACAATGGAGAGGAATAGGATATCTGGAAAAACTGAGCATTGATCCCAAGAGGTTAGTCCCTAAAAAGAATGTTAACTGATTGGGAAGGCTATAACAAATTTAACGGCCTAAACTCTGATCTTAAAACAAATTTTTTTCTTGCTTTTCTACGAAAGTATGAGCATAGGATCTCTCATAAATACTATCAATCAGCAAGAGAAAACAAAGAAGCTTGTTTGTTTTTCATCCATGTGTATGATAGATAAAGAAACCTGGATTATGACTAAGCAATTCAAGGGCAGGGGATGAATTTATTATCTTTGCATCCTCAGTGCCCCGCATAATACCTGGTGAATGATGATAAATGTTGATAATGAAACTAAAAACCTTCAGTAGGGCAAGGATGACTTCAGCATGTGGCAGAGATAACAGTGTCTCATCACCAAATGTCAATACCAAAGCAACCGGTGCCTCACGAACAGACTTCTTCACTCATTCTTCAGGTGAGATTTTGTTTTTACTATATGATAATGGCACATTCTTTTACTTAAATGATTATTTGTAGTAAATGCTCAATCATTGTTAGTTTCCGTCCAATTCCTTTCACCTCCTCCTCTTTTCTATAGTCAAAATTAAGGAGGGTTATGAACATGAGAATTACTAATGAAGAGATTTTAAATCAATAAAAATATATAGCAATAAAATGCTCTAAACCATGGACATTTTTTCCCTGGCTTTTCACCATGCATTTGTATCTATTGAGCTGTTCCCTTCTATTGTTCTCCTCATCAAGGGCCTTAAACAAAAGTCATTTACTCTAGTTATATGTATTATACCTAAGACTTTTTCTCAGTCTATACTGGGGACCTGCAAGCAGCAAAAGGGTCTAAGACAACACTCACTCATTCTCCAGTCTAGTTTTCATACTAGCTGAGAATATTTAGGTTTGATATTTGATTTGTAAATGCTTTGGTACAATATTTTGTTTCATTGGTGTAGAACCAGTACCCAAGTCCTAAACAGCGAATTCTCACAAAGCGCTGGTACAGTAAAAAAAAAAACAAAACAAAAACCTTTTTTTTCTTAAAAGTTTTTGTGCTTTATTTCAGATTCTTAGCCACGTGTTAATTCACAAGTTGGAAAAGACCAGAGATTTTTACAAATTTAGTGAAATCAAACATTTAACTATAGCAAATCAGAAATAAATTACTGAATTTCTTTGTTGGTCCTTTTGAAAACTTCTGAAATGACTACAATTTTTGTTTGTCTTGTTGGGGTTTTTTTTGAGTTGGAGTCTCACTCTGTCACCTAGACTGGAGTGCAATGGCATGCTCATGGCCACTGCAGCCTCAGTCCACTTGGGCTTAGGTGATACTTCCGCCTCAGCCTTCCAAGTAGCTGGAACTACAGATGCAGGCCACCACTCCCAGCTAATTTTTGTGATTTTTTAAAAATTGTATTGACGAGGTCTCACCAAGTTGCCCAGGTTGGTCTCAAACCCTCGGACTCAGGCAATCCTTTCACCTTGGCTTCCCAAAGTACTGGGATTACAGGTTGAGCCACTACGCCCAGTCTGAAATGACTGCAATTTAATGTGCACATTATTCCAGGAAACTTCTTAGGTAAGAAAGTAGTTTACTTTGTTTTGTTTATATTACATGCACAGCTGTGTGTTTTTCAAGTCATTTTATAAAAGACAATGTACTCCAGGAAAAGTGCTAGCTACTATACAGGAAAACAGAAAAGATCATAGAAAAGTAAATTTATCAAGGGTAGAGTACAACTAGTTAACAGTTCTAGAACCCCTTGAAGAATATGCTGATTTTCTCAGCCGAATTCAGAAACTAGGATCTTCTCTTGAATTTGTAGTGACTAAGGCCCCAAGTCTCTCTTTTTTGAAGAGGGAGAGAGGTGATTAAAATTGTGACAAGAAGCTCAAAATCTTTTAGGAATATGAGTACAATAACTAGTTTTTGGAGAGACTTTTCTCTTAAAATTTTCTTTGTAATTATGCATAGGTTTATGTCAGCTCATTCACTCAATCTATAATCTCCACGATGTTAAAAGGTCTGAAAGCATACCATTTTAGTACTCTATGAATGTTACATTCACTATGACAGTGTTATGAAACAAATTCATATATATACTCTCTATATATATGAGAGTGTCAAATACATCATCAAAATGGTATATTTTTGATACCTTTCCTCTAAATTGTCATATACCTGATCTTAAATAGGTTCACAATAAAAGAACTGGACATTCTGTTGTAGGTATAACATTTTAGGAGGTTTAAAAATTTAATAACGTTATGAGAAATAAGTCTCCAAACTGAAAGTCAGTTTTTGTTAGACAAATATAGAATTATGAATGCATTTATTTTATAGTCTGAGAATCTAAACTTAGAAACAGAGACAAGGCTATAAAGAAATAGATGTGCAACATTTTCTTTGGTGTTTATTTCTAAGTTTGGTTTTAACTATCATGGGTAATTGCCAAAAATATTTCCCCAAATCCTGCCCACTATTTTACTCTGCCTTTTTAAGGTTAAAAAATATTTCAGGGTTTTATAAATAATTAAAATACTAACAAGATTATTTAGTATCATTTTTCTGCAGATTGGATGGCAATATATTACTTGTGAGGCTGACATAGTTTAAGAAATAATCCTTCCTCTAAACTCTGATGGGAGTTATGTTTGACTAGCTAAGTGTTTGAATACATAAATGCATTCAGCCTTTGGTATTTAAAGTGAGCATCATTAACTCAACATTTCAACTTAAACTTTGCTTAAACGATAAAGTTTCACCCAAGTGAAATCAATGGGAGGTGTGTGTGAATATATGAGGTTTCAACTTGGCCCACTAAGGAATTTTGATGAAAACAGACAACCAAATTAAGAAATCATAAAAATAGAGCAATTATTACTTGAAGAAAAGATAACACTAAAAATCATCGCAGTTTTTCTACCTAAGGCTGAGTAATTGTGTGTGTGTGTGTGTGTGTGTGTGTGTGTGTGTGTGTGCGCATATGTATGTATATTTGGGCATTTAAGAAACTATTTTTTTGTATGCTTAATATTCATTTCACACTAAGACATCTAAAAACATCAGACTGGTTCCTGAAATACCACCTTGTCTATATAAGGAGTTCTATTAAATGATCCAATGTTCCTAGCTTCTTTAGCATATTGATTCTTTCCCCAAATATTCACCAAGTGTTCACTTTTCACATTATTTGCCTAGGGACGTTTGCCTCTGGTTTTCAAAAAAAGACACTAAAGGGAGTGGTAACAAAATCTTGCAAAAATATAGCAACCTTGAAAAAAATATACTAATAATAGATCAGAACCTCCCATCATCCTCTGTTCCATGTGGCATGCAAGCACAGAAGGGAGATATCACAGTGGCACCTAGCCCAATCACAATATCACCGAAGAATAAAATTGAGCTTTCCAGACATGGAATCTGATATGCACAGTTGCATGTAGAATCCCTTTCCACTCTAAACATATTAAAGTGTGGACACTAATTTACTATTTTGAATGAAAATTCATGAGCAACTTCCTCATGAGAAAAGCAGCCTGCCTTTGCTATTAATAAATAAAAAGGAATATGGAGTTCTTTCCAGCTATAGTTTTCTCAGTTCTTATATATGCTCACACCCGAGAAAATGTCTAAGAATAATAAAAATCAAGTCTACTAACTTGTTAATAACTAGCCCCACTTTCTCAAGGACCATCTGTCCACCTATTATTGAAATAAAAGGCAGAAAGCATCAAGATAATCCCTACAATTCTAACCTTCAAGATTAGAAACATGAATGTAGATCTCTGGGTATATTTAGAGGATTCTGTTAGGCTATCAGGAAGTCAAACGCTTGTCCAAAGTTTCAAATATAATGGGCCAACTTCTATCCAAGGAACCATAAAACATTCTGAAGACTTTTAAAATCAGTAATTGGGAGAACAAATGGGGAACAAACGATTTTTAAAGAGAGAGAGAGATAAACCTTCCTATGTTATCATTTGTGTGTGAAGAGGGGACTGGATCCAGACCTACTGCATACTGGTATAGGTTAGTCAGCTCACCCTTTTGTAAAAGAACCACTCTACACTAGGCCTCACTAGTTTTCCAAGATTTAATCGGCAACAAACAAACAACCTGGAAACAACTGTCTGTTGCCCAATCCATAACAAATGCCTGGTAGCAGAATTAATATAAAGAGTTATTTCAAGAGGACTTCATCTGTCATCTCCATTCAGCCTACAACTATGCTGAGACTGGGAGATTTTAGCTACTTATAGAACTACTGTTACTGAATTATGATTTGACATCACTTCTGCAGCCTACATTTAAAAATTGCTTTGGGAATTTGGTTTCTCTTGTATCACAGACCCTGTCTTTGTCTTAAAGAACTATAGGAGAAATTTCTCTCAGGGCTCAATGCATAAAAAGTTGTACTTCACCTGATATATACTATTTTTAATCTCACTATGCACTATGCATTTTCTATTATTTGGGTGTGGATAGCATAGAGTCAAATCATGATTCTTCTTGAGGACATACATAGAATATATATTTGTTTATTTTCTTACAAGTATTTTACTTTTGCCTAAATTATTTCAGTCAAATATTCATTCTATTTTATTGTCAATGTTTTTGTAAGGTAACTGAAATCCTTTGTAAAGGAGATGGAGGATGAATAAAGGAATAAAATTTAAAGAAAAGAGTTAAGTTTTGCACTAGAATGGGGTAGATTAGTGTGTTTTCATTATCCCTATTAGCAAGGGATGATGAGCCCCATCAACTCCTCAAAACAGTACAATAATTGATCATATTTATGCTAGAAGGGCTATACATATATCTGTATTAGTTAACTTTGCAGTTATACTTCCCCCAAAAGTATGCTTCCCCACTCTGGTTTGCCCTTTGTTGGCTCCTGGCATGGAAGGTATTAGATCACTGAAGTGGAAGTCTGTCTAGATCTACAATTAGTTCAATGTATTTGCACATTAAGGGGGTATAATATCATGGTCCCAGATGAAGACATTTCTCCTGGTGAAATTTTTTGTTAATTTTAGTCCAGAAAGACCTATTTTAATAATCACATAGTAGTCGGAATATCAGTTATCCAGGAAGTGGTCAGCCACTTTTTTCTTCTTTTGACTCCATGCTGTATGCTGTTCTCTTGCTATTTAACAGCACCGGAGTACAAGTGAAGGAGCACAGAGGGCCTGAATTGAACACTGATATACTGTTAGACTGAGATAGGCCAAGAGTCAGGGGAAGGGAGTAGAAATGCAGGATGAAAATAGGTTTACTTTGAGTTGGCTAGTGATTTAATCTAGCTGTGAGAGTGTTCTCAACATTGGTACATATGAGGATAGGACATAATTTTATGGATGGTGTGTACCAAAAAGAAAACATTTTATGTAGTACTGTTCCAGAAATATCCACTAAGCAGAAATTTATAGTCAATGTATGTGTGTGTGTGTGTGTGTGTGTGTGTGTGTGTGTGTGTGTGTGAGAGAGAGAGAGAGAGAGAGAGAGAGAGAGAGAGAGAGACTATGAGTGAGTATGAATGTTCATCCAATAGCACAGAGATACTTTTGAACTTTGGCCTATTGCTCAATAGAAAACTACAAAGATCACTTCATGACAGTGAAATTCAGGGTGATTATATCCCTCTTCAGGTGGTTAAAGTCATTCAGTGTAACTCATTGCTTAATTCATTTAGAGAAACAAATTTAATCTTAACCAAGTGATATTTTAAATAATGATCTATTTGTTTTTACTTGTCACTATCGCTTCTATTTGGGGATGTTTTATATATATTACTGTGTGTATGTATTCACCTCAATCCAGAGACACTTCTTTTCCTAAAGGAAAATGAACTCATCTTTCCTGCCAAACTTTTAGCTTATTAACCTATCTTAATTTAAAGTTCATTTCATTCATCCTGTTGTACTTGGGAATGACCTATTTATGCTATTTCTATTTGGGAAGAAAATTTACACTAAAACTGTGTGTGATGAGGGGTGCATTGCACCTATATATTCAGATACAAGGCATAAACCTTGACTACATCTCCGTATGCAGACATTGACCAATTTCATCCACAGCCAGAGGAAGTCTGGCATATGGTGGATGAAACTTTGGTATTTTCTTGAACTTCACCACAAAAGTGGAAATTCCTGAGAATTATCTTGGGAATCTCTTGGGAATCTCACCTGATCTCAGGAAGCAGAGTCAGGAATTACCTCCATGCCCTCTGTTGCAATATCAAATTATTTATAGTAAACCCCGACACACACAGATACACACCCCCTAGCCAGTCACTGTCTTGTGGCTGAAATCCTCACCCTTCTTTTACACAGCCCTCTTCTAATGGCTAACATCAATGCACCTGTTAAGACAGTACAGATGTTCCCTTCTTCCCTAAGTCTCCTTACCCTCTTTCAGCCAGGCTGAATAAGGTAAACCTCCTCAGTATCCCCATAACACTCTATATCTTAAATTTTGTCCATTGTTCTATAAGGATATATCTAAGTGTGTGTGTGTGTGTGTGTGTGTGTGTGTCTCACGAAGATGAAGGCTATAGAGATTAAGTCAAGTATCTTTATTTCTAGGATCTTGTATCACTCCCTGTGACATAGTAGCTACACAATAAATATTTCATTAACTGATTTTGCACATATCTATTATATTCCAGGCATTTTATATATTTCATTTCCAATTAATGTATTTCCTTGCTGTAAAAAAATACATGAAGTATACGAGGATATTTCCATTTTATAGACTAAGATTGTATCTTGGTGAGGGTAGATGTTTCAATCAAGGTTGCATGGCTAAAATGTAGCAGAGTGCCAACTTGAGTTCCATTCTTAATTTTAAATCTAGTACATTCTCTCCTTATTTAGAAAATTAGACCAGAGTGAATATATAACTGTCCTTAAAGACAAACATTATTTGTGTAATTGAAAGCAATCTGAACAGACCTAATGCATTCTAATATTTAGGATAAGGAGTTTTTACGTATAGCTTCCAGACAGAAAATAATAGTCAACTGTAGCCCTGAAATCCTGTCAATCAAGATATGACCTAGAATTCTCAAGGATGTAGTCTTTATTTTGTAAGCCTTATGTACTATAACAGGAAAGATTCTAACTGAAATCAAAATGTTCTGATTCTCTGTAGGTTGTTTTTTGTTTGTTTGTTTGTTTTTGAGTTGGAGTCTCACTCTGTCACCCAGACAGGAGTGCAGTAGCACGCCCATGGCCACGGCACAGCCTGCTGGGTTCAGGTGATCCTGCTGTGTCAGCCTTCCAAGTAGGTGGAACTACAGGCATGCGTCACCATGTCTGGCTAATTTTTTGACTTATTGTAGAGATGAGGTCTTGCCAAGTTGTCCAGGCTGGTCTCGAACCCGTGGACTCAGGCAATCCTCACACCTTAGCCTCTCAAAGTGCTGGGATTATAGGCGTTAGCCACCACACCAGACATCTCTGTAGTTTTTAATTTTTTTTGTAAATAAAGACGTGGGGTACAATTCAGGGTTACGTATACAAATGTTGATTATGCAGGTACCTTTGTTGATGGGGTATGCCCCTCCCTCCCCTAATAGTTTCCCTCAACTGCCAATCCCACACCCTTCCCCTGACAGTTACCCACTACTGCCAATAACTTTCTTATAGTATTTTAATTGTCCAAGGTCCACTTATGAGTGAGACCATATGGAGCTCTGTTCTTTGTTTCTGTGATAGGTCACTAAGTATGATCGACTCTAAATCCATCCAAGTTGCTTCAAAGTCCATATGTTTGTCCTTCTTTATTGCTGCATAATATTCCATTGTGTGTATGTACCACATTTTTTAAAATCCAGTCCAGTTTCAATGGGCAACATGGCTGGTTCCATGTTTTTGCTATTGTGAATAGAGCTGCAACAAACATACGTGTGCAGGTATCTTTTTTGTAGAATGATTTGAGTTCCTCTAGGTATATTCCCAACAGGGAAATTGCTAAAATCTGCATTTATCTATTCTCTATCCCCCAAGCTTCAGTCTGGATACTTTCAGATGACTTGGTGTCTAGATTACTAATTTGCCTTTGTGGTATTTGTCATGCAATATTAATCCCCTATCTGTAGTTTTTTAAAACAAGCATTCCTTAAAGACAATGCTATGTTCATGGGATGGGAAGGACGTAGTCTACCACAAGGTAAGCTCCTAGATCTCTTAGCCTCTGCTGCCCTAGGGTTACCGCACTGTCCACACTGATGGCTGAGGAGCCCAAAACATTTCTGAGGTCCAGGTCTGTTTCCTGGGACTTTCTGCTTAGATGTTCCATAGACCATCGAAAGAACTACGTCTCACCCAGCAATTCCCCTACTGGGAATATACCCGGAGGAACTCAAATCATTTTACAAAAAAGATACCTGTACATGCATGTTTATTGCAGCAGTATTCACTATAACAAAAGCATGGAACCAATCGTGCTGCCCATTGAAACTGGACTGGATAAAAAAATGTGGTACATACACATGATGGAATATTATGCAGCCATAAAGAAGGAAAAACATATGAACTTCCCAGCAACTCAGATGGATTTAGAGTCTACAATACTCAGTGATCTATCACAGAAACAAAGAACAGCATACCATATGTTCTCACTCATAAGCAAACCATGAACATTTACCATCATACTATAATAAAGGGATTGGCAGTAGTGGAATATTCGTCCTCTTCATTCCTCACCTCAGTAAAAGCCACATTTACCTGCCAGAGGGCATAAGTCTGAAATATGGATGTCTATTCTCAAATGCCCTTTACCTCAACAATCCCATCTACTCAGTGACCAAGGCTTGTCAATGCAACTTCCTTTTTCAGTTTCCACTGAAGCTGTTTTAGCTCAGGCCTTATGTCTTACTTGGATAACTGGAATACCCTTTCAACTGAGCACTATCTGGTCTTTCCCTAACTAATCTGTTCTTACCACTACTAGCATAAAATTGTTGCAAACTGCCAATGTGGCTTTGCTGGACATCCTTTAGTGGCTCCAGCTGTTTGCACACAGTCTTCTCTGTGGGAAATACCCTTGTTGTCACTTTTGACCCTGGGCCATTCTCCATGACACTTCTGGAAGGTTTTCCGATTTACATATACCTGCAATCTTTTGTGTTCCATTGCCTCCATGTCCCCAGTGCCTAGCACAGCCTGCATTTAATAGGTGCTCAATAAATGTCAAATGTTACCAAAGTCATTCGGATTCATATACTCCTGTTTTCCTTCTTGAGCCAATAACTGGAACATCAGAGTGACTCATTCTCCCTCAATCTCCTCATCCCATGGGTCACTGAGATTTACTGATTCTTTTGGGCTTTGGTCTCCATCTAGTCTCCATGACCTTCATGAACTCTCAACCTAAACATCCTCAATAAACAATGCAGTATTTCTCAAACTTTGGTGTCAGAATCACCTGGGAGGCTTGTTAAACAAATATTGCTGGTCTCTACCCCTAGACTTTCCAATTCAGTAGGTTTGAAGTGGGACCAATAATGACATTTCTAACAAATTTCTAGAAGATGCTGATGCTGCTGGGGTCCAGATACGATACTTAGAAAACTACTGGAGTGATGAGTCTCACCTGGTGGTGAGCAGTAGCCCATAATCATCATCATCTGATTCTGTCTAATGAATCAAAATTTTCCAATAGCATAGGACAGACAGACATTTTTTCCTGCTTAAAAATCTTCCAATCCAGATGCACTATTCTGGTTAAGGACTGCAGATTCAAAGATTAACTCCAGGATCTAGACTTTGCTATCTTCCAAACCCTTATCCAACTTTCTACCTGCTCTCCAGTCCTATGGAACATCAGGCAGTTTAGTGATTCCAGATCCTTACTCCCTATCTCTTAGCTCCAAATCAATTTTAGTTATTCATCCATGCATTCATTCATTCACTGAGCACCTAGCACATACATGTAAGGCACTGCACAGATGCAGGGGGGAGTACAGTCAACATGACTAATGCAGTCCTACCTTATGGAGGACATCCTGTAGAGCCATGCTCCAACAGCACTCTGTTTCCCTTTTTCTCTCATTGCACAGATCAGTACTGGCTTAATGCCACTCTCTGATTGCTAGACTATAAATTAATTGAAGGCAAGGACTGTGGGTTGTCATTGTAGGTGCTCAAAAAATGCTTTTCAGATTAAGTAGGAAAGTTCTTCCCCTGACCTACCCCTCTTTCGAAAAATCATCTCCAGAGCCTTCTGTCTCTGCTGTCTTTCCTGACCTGCTCTAATTCTACCTGACATTCAGAATTGAGCTCCGCCTTCAAGGAGCCCTGCCCTCTTTCCCACACAGATTTCTACTTGGCACTTGAAATCCTTTATTCCATGTTGTTCAGAGAGATCTGGCTCTTCCTACCAAACTGTGAGTTTCTCAAGTGTGGGGACCCCTTCGTTTTCATCTTTTTAATCTCTGCACTACATACAGGGTCTGACATATAGAAGGCACTTTAAAATGTTTCTCAGATTAATGAGTGAGTTAATTTTGTTTTGACTTAAACAAGCTCTGCAATGTTTTGCTCAAAATTCCTTGTGGTTTTAAACAAATTTCCTTAAGAGTCCAGGGGAAATCCTTAGAGAGAGGGCAAAAAGTAACTTATGGATTGTCTACTGCATTTTTGATCCAAGGTCCTGAGCTGAGGTCTTAGCTCCCTACTTTAAATCTTCTATCTCAGACAAGAGTCACCCAGCCTTTTTGCCATTTAGTTCTCTCATTCATATATTAACAAAGGACAAGATTTTTAATCTACACTAAGTTTTGACAGCAAGTATGATGGTACTTAATGAATTAAACGGCATCTTTGAAATGTATTAGGAAAAAAACCTCAGTAAGAAGAGGTATCTATAAAAGAGAGGGTTACAGTTTAGCAAGTTCACCTACTCCCACTTCACAGAACAATACACAGTAAGCATTTCTGACAATCTCTGCTCAGAGCACCATGCCATGCATATACTAGGCCCTCAACGAATATTTATTGTATGAGAAAGGCAACTGATAAGTGGTTTCACTTAAATCATAAAGCATTGACTTCTGCTACAATCACCAGAAACGGGTACATAGTAGGCCCCTCTAGGAGCCTTGGTTTCACTGTGAGATGCCAGAGTCAGTGCCAAGTGTCTCTCACAGGTGAACAAACTCGGTTACTAGAGCTCATACAGTCTCACGTACATTCAAGGAAGTCCTCCCACTACACATATTCAAGACCGCACAATTCATAGTTGTATATAAGCTGTGATATATCACCTGGATACATACCTTTGCATCAAGCCAGAGAGGTTATAAATTCATGTCTAAAAGATATTTTGTTTATAGAAAATTCTTGGAAAATTAAAATCACCATTCTATGTAGCTGCTGACTCTTCCCTGAAGTAGTCTTATTCATTTTCTTCAACTACATTAGGACATATAATCTTCTTAGCATGCATGTAGGCATGAGAAGGAAATAAAAATATATTAATTGTATCGCCAACTTAATTTTCTCTTTAGCATATTGTATATGGAATAAAGACCCCTGAAAGTCCACACTATTCCCACAATTACTTATTGGAAACAATGCTCATTCTATGTAATAAAAGGAACAATTAATGAAATTTATGTATCATTGGAGCAGATAATTTTACAAAGCTATGTTATTAAGGCTTCAGATTTAAGGATTTGATTTAAGGGAACAGAGAGTTTTAGGGGCAGGACACCCCAGATAACCTCACCCACAAGCATTTCTCAAACAATGCTTTTCTGTATGTACACAGAAAATAGAAAGGAGTATATGGTTTTTGTCCTTAGTCTTAAATAGCTGGCTTTCCTTCAGTACACTCTTAAATTTCTGCACAATGCACAGCCTTCAGCACCCCAAGGAGCATAAACAAAGGGATATCAGGCAAGTTCACCTACTCCCACTTCACAGAACAATGCTTGTTGTTAACTAAGCAATTCCCAGGGCAGATTTATGGTTTGTGGAGCCCAGAGTACGTACTCAGGTTGGGTCCCTGGAATCTGGGGTCAGAAGCACGTGGTGCTGCTCAATCCCCAGGACTTTTAGATAACATGAAAATGTGACCTAAAGTTTGTGCTTGCATGTACACCAGAGACTATTTAGGCATTTAGAGAAATTAAAGCACGTTAAGGCCTCAAAACAGCTTATTGTTCATGCTTCAAGATTTAACCTTTTCTTTCTTACTTGCTGCTATGTGCTTCCTCTGGTGAATAAATGTCTACTGAATCAAGTAAGATGAATTGACTATATTTATAAAATACCTTATGTATAAAAATATACAACAAATTATGTAGATAGTTTGAAAATTTGAAAAATCTTTTCTCATTTCCTAAACAGATATATGACTCTGATCTTTTTCCTGTATCCTTAGACCCTGGATTTTTATAATAAGACAGAATTCATAATTTGTGTACTTAATGTATCCCAAAGCTTTGTATGAGTATTGTAGGTCCAGTTGCAACTATAAGGACTTTAGAAGATAAATGCAAACAAGTATATGAGCCTTTTCGGGGACGATTTTGGCTAGAGATACACTCCCATGGGTTTATATAATGCTATTAACAATATAATGGAACTTTGGGGAATGGTTTCTCTCCCTTGTTGTCTGATTCAAGTACAAAAGTGAAATAGTTACTGTTTTCATTCCTATAAGTAAAATTATTATCATCATTAATACTGTGAAATAATTAAATTTCATCACTACTCTTTTACTTTTTAATAATCATTGATTAAATATCAGATTTGAGCCAGAAAAGGGAAATATGATGTGTGTGTGTGTGTGTGTGTGTGTGTGTGTGTGTGTGTGTACACACAAAGGGGACCCCAAAAAATCTGAAACTATTTTTTGGAGGGTGAGCCCCTTGTTGTACAGGATCACCCCGCTAGGTAAGTAAATGTTCTAGAAACCCACAGGCATCAGTGTACTAGCTAGTACTGTTGTGAGAGGCTGCATTTAGCTTCAGTGAATTTTTTTTGGAGATCTTTTCAACATGTTTGCCTATTTAAGGATGGGTGATTTACGAGCACACCTGCCCACACCACGCTGAGTGTTCAGCAATTTTTGACCCCAAAACACCATGACCTCTTTGCCTCACCCTCCCTATTCACCTGATCTCTCCCTGAGGGACTTTTTTTTGTTTGTTTCCCAGATGAAAAAAGTTCTCAAAGGGAAATGTTTTGCCAGTGTGGAAAAGGTGAGACAAAAAACAGCAGAGACACTAAACAGCATCAAAACCGATGAGTTAAAAAACTGTTTTGAGTAGTGGAAAAAGTATCTCAATACTTGGTTCACTGCATCAAACCAAGAGTACTTTGAAGGTGGCTGAAGTTTAAATATGTAAAAATAAATACATAATTTTTTATAAATAAATTTAATTTGGGGGGTCCTCCATCGTATATACATACATATACACACACAAATTTAGGCAATGTTTTCATAACTTTAATGTCATTTGGAAATATGTGAATACATGACTTAACTACTGAATAGCATGGGTAGTTGGTAGAATGTAAATGCAGACATATGTCTCAGGCTGAGAAATTGTTGATGGGTCACTGAAGGTGTTGAGTCCTTTTACATACCATAGACAATTGAGGTGCTAGTCTATTATTCCAACTGACTTTATGTGAAGCCAAGTGTCTAGCTCATAGTCTGCCAACTATTATTCAATTTCTAGGTTATTCAGGAAAATAATGTTTCTAATGAGGTCCTGCTGTTTAAAAGTTCTTAAATAGACTTTAAAATAAATTATGAAGATTACAAAGGAAGAAATACAAGAAAAAATAATTTTCTATAGGCACAATAGAATCACAGAAACACTGGTAAAATCACAAGTCTCTATTTTAAAAAATACTAACAAAGTTAGAAGTTCTGGGTTAGATGACAGAGGCTGATAAAATCCAGTCTTTGCTTCTAGCACGAATGGAAAAGAACATAAATGCCTAGTCTATTGAGCTTCTCCTTGTCTGTTAGCTACGGAGGAAATGCCTTCCTAACACCTACCAGTGGAAAAATCACTGAACAAGTAGATTAGTAAGAATAAAACAACAAAAAGAATAGCTCCCTACCCATTGCTTCCCACTGAATGAACTTTTGACATATCAGCAAACTCTTCTTTTCTCTTGCTGCTGCTGGTGTACTGCTCGCTGTACAGCTTGAGGGACATCTGCTCAACAGCATCCCTTTGTGCTTCCAGGTAGCATAGTTGAACCTCCGCCTAGAGAGTGAAACAAAGAGGAATTGCTGTTTTAATCCAAAAAGAATGCATTTCAAGTGAGGTGTAACAACTCAAAGAATGGGAATTGTTCACATCATTATACTGCTCCTTTTCTACTTGGATTTTATGGTATCAGCTGGGCATATTACAGAATTATATTTTAGATATGAATCTTATAAGTCCCTCCCTAAAATATGACCTGAATAAATGAACCCTCAGAAGACTCTGTAAATATTACAAAATATCCCTGAGATCATAACAGTGTATGATAAGACTTTACATAGAGATTCTGTGAAATTCTTTAATAATATTCTTCCTCATATTGCCACATATGTAGCACTTATTTTTTAAAGATACCCCTCCAACCCATACATTTGCATGGATGCATTTTCTGAATGCTTCCCTCAGGAGAATACAAAAGCCTAGTATTGATTCTAGTACCTCTTCAATAGTGACAACAGACTTCCTTTATTATACGTTTTTGGTTCTCGTATTATTGTCTTAACAATTTTAAAGTAGAGAGAATTGGCAATTTTGCTGACATGCAGGCTTGAATGGTTAAATATTTCATAGCTACTTCGGGCTCACTTTCATAGTAAATGAGAGATATGTTCACCATGCTGTTTTCTATCAAACCAAGGTCAAAAGAATGCTGAATAATATTTGGCATGGAAACATATTGAATAGATGCTTTATTTATTGCAGCTGTTGTGATCCCTGTGGCTTTTGGGTTCCCTAGAACACCAGATGAGATGGAGAATGAGGTCTTCTCAGGGGTATGCTTGCCTATGGTAAAGGGGAGGGGGCAGTGCTGTGTTCATGTACATTGTGGACCAAAGGACTCTTCTTTTAGTGAGCTTCACCAAATCTAAGCACATCCATTAACATTTTGGATAAACTTTAAAACTGCTACTTTATAATTTTGTTACATATTCTAAGAAAAATAGTTCTGGATAAGTTGTCGGGTAGTCACCAGAATTCCATACTATGTAAGAAGAAAAGTCACCTTCTACTCTGACTTTATGGACTTGACTATGAAGCCTGGTCTCTGGCTTTATAGACTTGACTATGAAGAATAAGTGAATGCTATAAAGTGCCAACTGATTCAAAGTCCAAATTAGGAGTCTGTAAAGGAAATGCATTGCTTATGAAAAATGAGGTTTCAAACCATTCTAGAATCCCTATGTTGTTGCTTTTCATAAGTATCTAGTTATGAAAATTCTGGATTGTTGAGGAAGAACTTAAAGAAACAATGTTACAATTACTATCATTATATAATTGAAGTTTCAGAAATCAAATAAAAACTGCTATCTATGCATTGGTTATTGGAACTTTTCTTGCCCAAACTAATTGACTTGAATAACTGGATTAAGAATTATGTTACTCTGTAAACAAAGGACAATGTTATAGAGTATATTCAGTTGGGGGTAGGAGGTATGGCTGGTGGGAAGGCATAAAGGAATGCAAAGTTTGATGTTACTAGCATCTTTACTAATGATATGGAAGAAAAGATAAGCAAAATGTTAATGGCACACATAGAAGAGCACCAGTGGGCCAGGCTCAGTGGCTCAGCCTGCAACCCCAGCACTTTGGGAGGTCAAGGTGAGTGGATTGTCTGAGCCTGTGGGTTTGAAGCCCACCCAGGCAACTTAGCGAGACATCGTCTCTACAATAAATCAAAAATTAGCTGGGCATAGTAGCACACACTTGTAGTTCTGGCTACTTGGAAGGCTGAGGCAGAAAGATCGCTGGAGCCCAGCAAGTCAACGCTGGGGTGGCTGTGAGTGTGCCACTGCACTCATCCCAGCCTGGGCGATAGAATGAGACTACAACTCAAAAAAAAAAAAGAAGAAGAAGAAGAAGAAAAGAATACCAATGAAGAGGTTCACAAACATCATGGAACCTGGAGGAATAATACCTACTGGTGTAAGAATATTTTTTTTAAACAGGATAAAACTGAATATAAAAAGTCAATGATCAGGAAAAAAACCCCAGAATACATCTATTGAAACAATGTACAAATTCTTATGTGATAAATGAGATTATAGACTTATTGAGCAATAGTCAAAGAACTTAAAAGCATTCTTCTCCCAAATGCCACCACTTCCCTTCCACCACAACCTATAGGGCATAATGAGTATTATACCCCACTATGTATTCTACTGAGTCCATTAGAATAATGCATTTGTGCCACTGGGTGTCAAGGGACATATTTGATATCTAGAAGATCCTGTTCGTTTTTAACTATCTTAATGTACCACAGTTCATTCCTGGTAATGAATTCACAACAAATGTGTGCTACTGGTCAAAAAAAAAAATCATAAAGAGGAAAGTCAACTTAATGCAGACTCATCACCACTATAGAAAAATAATTGGCATTCATCCCTTTGTGATCCTTGGCAACTTCTGTGTATAAAGGGAAATACCCCTCATATGACAGGAATATGTGAAAAGGAATTCAGAGAACAAAGCTGAGAGCAACTCAAAAGATAATTAGTCACCTTACAAAATGATTGAAATGTTGTAATCTAAGACTTTTATTGCACAATATTTCACAGGCATTTGACATGGGAAACTTCCCTGCACTAACAAGGAGATGAATTAGATGGCCCAGATCCTTCCTATCCATCTCTATTTCTATCTCTGCTTTCAGTGATTCATTCCTAAACGTGATGATAAAAATAGAACCAAAGTAGTTCCTCTGCTAAGGTTGAATGGGTTTGCCAGTCTAAATCTCTCTGCAGACTGTCTTAACTTTTTCTCATACTATATCTCAGTCTGAAGATAAATTTTTAGGAGAAAGGTTTGAAGAAAATATAGTTCCTTAAAGACAGTAACACAATCTCTGGCTAAAAGAATTTTATTATCATCTATAACAGTGAATATTTTAAAAAGTGACTATATTTTACAAATGGGAACCACCTGATTAAGTAATATTAAAGGTGTATAATCAAAAGAATTTGGCAACTTACTAATTAAAGAGGGTGGGGAAAAGTCAGGACAAGTCTCAGTAACAGAACCACTTCTTCCTTTCTAGGTCACTGAAAGACCCACAGTGCCATCAATAGGAGTAGGTGTCCAAGAAGAACAATACAAGTGGATTGAAGAAATAAGCTGGATTTATTTGAGTCTATTAGTTTGAGGTACTGGTGAGACACTCAGAATGAGATGTTCAGCAAGCAGGTAGAAATATTAGGATTGAAATATAAGCCTAGAGGCAATGGAGATGAAATGAGAACACCATAGGAAAAAGTGGACAATGAGAAGAGAAAAAGGATCAGTTTTCACTTACTCTAGTCTAGACCTGCATTAGCTGTTGGCTCAGACAATATAATGGACTATCAATCATTCTCCCTCCCCAAGTTTTTATATTATTTACACACACACACACACACACACACACACACACACACACACACGCACACACATATGTATGCATATATATATTTTTATATATATATATATATATATATATTAATCACAGCTGAGATCACTGGTGTGTTGCCGTCTCAATGCTTGAGTCTGGACCTTTTTTTAGCTATTCTCTCTTTCATGGCTAAAATGGCAACTAAAGGCCGGGTTCGGTGGCTCAGCCTGTAATCCCGCGCTTTGGGAGGCCGAGGTGAGTGGATTGCCTGACCCTGTGGGTTCGAGACCCGCCTGGGCAACTTGGCGAGACCTCATCTCTACAATAAATCAAAAATTAGCCGGGCGTGGTAGCGCGCGCCTGTAGTTCCAGCTACTTGGAAGGCTGAGGCGGAAGGATCGCCGGAGCCCGGCAGGTCGAGGCTGCGGTGGCTGGGAGCGGCCACTGCACTCCAGTCTGGGTGACAGAGTGAGACTCCAACTAAAAATTTTAAAATAAAATAATAAAATAAAATAAAATGGCAACTAAGTAGCAATACCATCCAGTCCTCTCCTCTGAACTCCACTCTTACATATCCAACCATCTGGCATCGCTACTTGGATTACTTTAGGCTTTGCTGTTTAAACAGAACTCTTGGCTGGATGCGGTGGCTCAGGCCTGTAATCCCAGCACTTTGGGAGGCCAAGGTGAGGGGACTGCCTGAGTCCATAGGTTCGAGAATAACCTCGGCAACTAGGCAAGACCTCATCTTTACAATAAATCAAAAAATTAACCAAGCTTGGTAGTGCACGCCTGTGGTTCCAGCTACTTGGAAGGCCGAGGCGGAAGGATCACCAGAATCCGGCAGGTCGAGGCTGCAGTGGCTGTTAGTGTGCCACTGCACTCCAGCCTGAGTGACAGAGTGAGACTCCAACTCAAAAATAAATAAATAAATAAATGGAAAACGGAAATCTTCATTCTCATCTCAACACATCCCTCACATCTTTCTGCATTTAGGGCTTCTTTTTAAATATATGATGCCATCTATTGCTCAGGTCAGAAACCTGAGAGTCATTCTTGACTCTCTTCTTCATTTCCCACAGGAAGTTACTCCCTAAATTCCTGATTCCTCTTCTAATACGTGTCTCCCATCTGTTTCTGCACTGCTGCCTGCCTAATCCAAGCATCTCTCACCTGCAGTACAACAATTTTCTTCTAACATGTACCCTTCACTCATTCCTGCTCTTCCAATCTCTTCCCTTATAGCAGCCAGAGTAGTTTTTATAAAACGTGAGCTGGTTTCACACTGCATTCAGACCCAAAAAACAAACTTCCTCTCGTGGCCTACGAAATTTGGCTCCTACTGACTTCAGACCTCACTTCCTACTAGTCTCCGTCTTTATCACCATCCCTGTCTGCTTACCTTCTTTCAATACTTCGAACATTCCAGTTCTTTCAACAGCTCTTTCCGGTCTCTCTTTGAATATATATATTGTCCCCTTTTCCTGAAACATTCTCTAGCTAATGTCTTCTCATCCTTCAGCTTTCAGCTGATGTTACTTCTCAGAAAGGCCTTCCCTGACTACCCTATCAAAAGTAGATCCACTCTACCTTTAGAACCTGGTTAATTTCCTTCATAGCACACATCACAATTTTAAATTATTGAATTTGCTGGTTTGCATTTTTTCTGTCTCTATCACCAGAGTCTATGATCCATAAAAGACTGTGTCTGACTTCTTTTCCATTTTGCATTTCCAGCACCTTAGCAGTATCTGGAACATAATAGGGACTCAGTAAATAATTATATGTTCACTCATTCATTCATCCACTTATTACCCATATGTTTACTGAGACTTTCTCATGTCTCAGAATCTGCACTAGGAACTGTGGGTACAAGGAAGAATAAAACAGTTGCTTCTGCCGAGTGTGTGCACTACGGTAGAGAAAGTCATGCCAACAGGTTAACTACAAGTGTACAAGTGAAATTATTGTGCAGGAGGATGGGAAACAAAGCAACTTACTGCTTGAAAGTGGAGGGTGAGCAGTAAAGGCTTGACAGAAGTGGCAATGGAAACAGGACCAAGAAAACGGGTCTTATTTGTCAGATAAAGAAGCAGAAGGATATCTTTATAGACAAAGTAACTTATCCATTCAGGGACCCAGAATCATGAAAAGACGTAGCATGTTCAGAGAATGGTGGCTGGAGCTTTGGGTCATTTGGATGAAGAGGCTAAAATGGAAGGGTATAGACTGTGTAGGATGTCAGGTTAGAAAATTTGGACACTTGTCTTGGACACAGTGAAGGGCCAGTAGAAGCTGTCATTGTTTTTGTCATGACCTTAATCTTTCTCCATCTCCCTTTTTCTATCATGACAAGATAGTTGTCTGATGGATTAGTCCAAATATGCTTTGATAGCTTCTGTTGCCTGGTGTAGTTGGAGAACAAAGCATTGGGAAGAGAATCGGTTCCCATCAGGCCAGATGCTCAACATACCAAACAGTTGGAATGCCTAAGAGATTCCAGGAACTAGTACCTCCAGTAAACCTTTAACAGGATGTTATAGACTGAATTGTGTCCCCTCACGCCCAAATTTCTGTATTGAAGCCCTATTCTCCTATGTGTCCATATTTGGAGATAGGATCTTTAAAGAGGTAATAGATGTCAAATGAGGTCACAAGGGTGGGGCCCTAATTCAGTAGGACCCCACCCTTATGAAAAGAGTGAAGAGACACCAGAAGTATGCACACACACAGGAAAGGCCATCTGAAGAGGCAGCAAGAAGGCAGCCACCTTCAAGCCAAGAAGAAAGGTTTCACCAGAAACCAAACCTGCAGACACCTTGATTTGGACTTGCAGCCTCCAGTACTGTGAGAAATAATTTCTGTTGTTTAATTACCCAGTCTATGGCATTTTGTTATGGAAGTTTAACAACATTAGAAATGCTTCCTTCTTGGATCCTGAACATTTACTGTAATGCTATAAGAGAGGGATTGGTAGTTGCCAGAAACTGCTGGGGGCAGGAAGGAAAGGGGACCTGATCTCAAACCAGGTGAAGTGGGAACCAGAGGGAGACCCAAATTTACCTATATGATGACCACTTGTATACCTAATCCTGAATTGTAGCCCACATCTTTAAAATAAATCAATAAATAGTGCTGTCTTCTCATCTGAGATTTAATACAATTGCTTTGCTACTTATCAATCATAGCACATTTCCCCCCTTTGTTTTATATGCATCTAGTGCCTAAATCACTAGAGATACTCCTTTTCAAATTTAGACTGCAAATTAATAATTTATTCAGGACACAAAAAACAGTGTTCTAAAATATTTTATTGAAATCTGGCTTGGTATGTGGTGATCCAAATTCAATGCCTGAATCATTTCACAACCATATTCTTCCCTCTAATCTTGTGTGTCTAAGTAATAACAAAATAGTGCATGATATATCTTGTGGGGGAAACTTTAGTCAATCTAACAATCTTAAAGGATTAAATACATAATCACTTTTATAATCACATATAGATATATGCTTTATCCTTGTCCTAAAAATCAATTTTTAGTTTGCTTTTTGCTAATTTGATTCATTTAAGAAATAATAATTTGATTACCATGCATACCCCAACATCCTTTGTTGAATTAAGCATGCTGAGAATATTAAAATTAATTTCACTCAACTCATACCACTGTAGATCTCTCTGTTCACTCATACTGGGCTTCACAGGTCCCCACATCTACCGCCTACCTGCCTCTGGGTCCGTGTCCTCTGCTATTCCTTCAGTATCTAGGGAAGCTATCCATGTTTATTTTTTATTTTTATTTTAAAGATGTAGGGTACAATTCAGGCTTGGGTATACAAATGGTCATTGTCCAGGTAAAGTTTGGGCCTCACTTTGGTCCCCACTTCACCTGCTTTGAGATCAGGTACCCTTTTGATGAAGTGTTCCCCCTCCCTCCCCTGGCAGTTTCCCACTACTGCCAATCTCTTTCTTGTAGTATTATGATAATTGCTCAGGGTCTACTTATGAGTAAGAACATGTGGCACCAGTTCTTTGCAAAGCTAATCCCTTATACTTGTGCACCATACCCTCTCTTATCTACACAAAGATGATCACCCCTGAAAATTGCCTTTCTTTCCTTGATCAGGTTTCTCTCATTTTCACTGTATTATTCCCATTCGATCACATTAGCTACAAAATGCTGTTGTGTTTTTCCCACAGTAAAAAAGAAAAAGAGAGATGTATCCTCCAGCTATTTTTTTTATTTCTATGTTCTCCATTATAGCAAAATCACTTTTACTTATGCTATCCATACTTGCTATTTCCAATTTCTCTCCTCTTCTCTCTCTAACACACTCCAATCAGGCATTTGTCCACATCCCTCATGTGGTCAGTCACCAGTCCCCAACCTATATCCAGCCTTCTCCAACAGAGCTGGTGGTTATCCTGCTCTCGGGGCATTTACTTGTGTTTGCATGACTGCTCAGTCCCTCACCTCACTCAGGGCTTTGCTGAAATGTCATCTTGTCATCCTGGTCTTCCCTGATCTGCTTCTTAAAACTATATATATAGTTATAGTCATATAGTTATACATATAACATATATATAGTTACATATGTAGTTATATATATAACTCACCCCCAATTCTAGCAATGCCTATCTTCTTTTCTACATATTTATTGTATGTAGGCAAACATGTTACTTATTTTATACTGTCCATCTTCCCCCCAATGGATTGGAAGCTTGAGGCAATCTGTGTATTTACTGTTGTTTCCCTAGCACAAAGCACATGGCATGTGATAGATCCTCGATATAAATTGAATACATTTTACTGAGTTTGGTTACTTAAAGTGGTTTGAAAGGTATAAAGAAATAAAAAATAGTTTGAAGGCTGTAGCTTCAGCTTGACTTTTTTTTAATTGTTGGCTTCATTCTCCCTTAGGAAGACTATTTTTTCTTTGACAGAAAACTATTGAAATATAGAACCTGCTTACTATTCTCTAAAAAAAGAAAAACTTCATTAATTCAAAAGCCATCTGAACTTTTGGAGGAGACATCAACAATGTCACAGTTTGTATTTGGAAGAGTTCACACTAGCTCAAGAATATCACAAGGATCCTTCAAAAGAAGGAAGTTTTACTTTTTCTAACAATCATTTCTGGGACATTTTCCTTCTTTTACTATAGGCCTTTTCTACCTTCAATGCATTATATCCAAGCACATGGCTTTTCCTTTACTTCTTTATATAATAAACACTTACTATTGCCTCCTCTTTTTCCTCTCAGTAGTATCCCTCTTACACAACTAGCCTAGAGTACTTCCTTCTTCTGAAAAGACCTTCAGGTCTCAAGACTCCCATGGCTCTACCAAGGAATTACAGGGTTGATTAGAATCTGCACTTGGAAATATCTACTCTTTTGTTTGGCAGTGTTCTCCAGACTCATTCTAGAATTTTGAGTGGTCACCTTTACAGTGATTTTTTTCCCTAAGATCCTGGCTGTTTCATTTTTGCTTTCATTGTCATTGTTGGTGACTCAAATTTTCCTGAAAGAACTCACCTTTGGGATTGAATTCAAAGTGTGTTTTCTTTGTCCAGAAATGAATTCTCTGTGGGCATTTAGTCACATATCCATGATTAGCAACATTCTGGTTAAATACATTTGGCATTACAATGAATGAGAATCTCATGGTGTTCTTTCAGTCCTGTATGCATGACTGAGTAGTTGCTAAAGCTTCCTTTACAGAGTCAGAGCAGGAAGTCTAAAGAAGCAAAGTATTTCTTTGGAGTAAAGTTAATTAAGCACCTTCATTTATTCATTCAACAAATATATCTTGAATGTCTCTTATGCTTATGCAAGATACAAATCTGAATCTGACATAGTATCTACCCTTAGGGGATCTATAACCTAGAATCACAGAAAAATGATACTACATAATAGTAGCTAAAATATTCATTCTAGGATAAGACCGATATTCATTCTAGGATAAGGACAACTGCAAAAAGATAACTAATTTAAGTAAAAAAAATCATATATTCGTACCATTGAAAGGTCTTTACTTCTACTGACCTATTGTTTGCAAACCATTAAAAACATTCACTAGAATGCTTTGGAAAGTTAAATTTAAAGCTACATCTTTAGTGATATTTGTTAAACAGAAAGCATTTAAGCAAAGTGGAGAAATTAACACCATTTTTCATTATTTCGTCTACATTTGTTTGTATATAGAGAATGTTCTTTTCCTTCCTCTAGTGACAGATAAGATGTTTATTAAAAACAACAAAAACATCTCCACCTAACAAACACAAAGAATAAATATATCAAACAATTGCATCTGTGACGAGCTTTATCTACCACCATTCATCCTTTTTATAATGCATGTAGTTATAATTATTAAAAATTCAGCATTTTATGTCATGAGCTAGGGTGGGAAAGGCATGTACTTATACTGTGTGGACTGGAAGGAATGATTAGAATTTTCGATGTGTCTCCATTACGGTTTCCTCAGCAAATTTCTGCACAATGGCATAGGTATTTTCTGTTTCTGTTCGGCAGTATCCTTCTTCCCACTTTCTAAATTTCACTACAGCAAATCCTTATTTACTTTCTAGCAGAAACTAAAATTCAAAGATGTATAATGTGAAGATACAATCTTAGTTTCTCTTGCCCTGCAGGACGGGCACTTCCTTCCCAAGTACAATTATGCTGGAAAATGCTGCTGCTAACTGTGACTACAACGATGTGCACCCTGCTCCTTTGAAATTCTATAAAATAGTTGTCCTTAGATGGTGATAGAAAGGAAGGAATGAAGCAGGAACAACAAGAATTACTTTACATACTAATAATAACAATTTAGTTATCAAAACAGAACCAAACAAGTGAGTCTTTTTACTGTTCTTTTAAAAATTTAGCCTCCTAGGGTTCTAATAATCAGGGCCTATGGTTCAGGAATGCATGGTAGCACTCAGCTCAGTGCCTATATCCTCATTTCAAAGAGAATCATTCAAACCGACATCCACCCTGTCAAGAATCTCGACTTTGAGCTGCTAATGTAGAATAAAAATCAATATAAATTTTGATCATTTGATGAATATTTACTTCTTTCTTTAGTGTTTGGGGATTTAGAATTGAAAAGTGCTGAATCAAGTCATTTTATTTTTTTGTGTTTGTGCCAACACCAATTTACTACCCTCCAGAAAGTTCCTGAACAAGATGTCTCAGGTGGCATGCATGTTGGTTTTTCCTGTCAATCATAACAGTATGTCAGTAGGGAACCATAATCATTTCCCTTTCATACTCTTAGTGTTCCAAAAAGGAATATTTTGATTACTTCCCTGGAAAAGGTAAACTTTCTCATTTAGACACACTATTGTAAGCCTGAGTGTCTGTTGTTTTTGGCATTCAGCTGAGCCTAAACTGATACAATCTATTAAAAGCTAAACACTTCATTTTAGGCTCTAAGGGTCATGCCCAATAAATAGAATTTACAAATGGGTTCCTCTACAAGCAAAATACAGCATTACCCTCAAGACAAAGAGCTTTTATAGAAGCTGCCATCTTTCTCCAAGCATTTTCTGAAAAATAACAAGAACATATCACCTGACTGTTCTAATTCACAGAAAGACTTCACAATAAAGAAAGATTTTACATTTTTATTATAAATGAAAAGAAAACACACTACAGACAAATGACATTTTAAAAGTATAGCAAGTAAAATGTGATTCCAGTGTAGGACTAGTTATAGGAGTAGAGTACCATACCACCATTTTTATTATAATACTTTTACATATATTATATATATAGCTTACTATTCTTACAGAATATTTTCATAATGATTTTTTAAATGATTTTTTCCAATTTTAAAAAGACTAAATTAATTGCAAGCACCAAAAAGGTAACGTATTCTCATTCTTTAAAACATCTTATATATGACATAGTAGCAGAAGAGTAAATATTAAGGAGGCATTTTTGATGGTTCCTTATAAATTAAATAAAAATGGCAGCAGCTGCCTTTCCCTAGGATGATATAGCCCTGGACAATCACTAGATATTATGTAGACAGATGTTTTAAATAAAATAAAGTATTTAGATTGCTAGATACCTTGCTAGATATGAAGGCAATTATAGGATGTCTTTGTTAAATTACATTTTTCATTTTTGTGAAGGGAAAAAAAAGTATTGTCCTGGAAACAGTACCAACAGGAAATGATCCTATATCTAAAACAGCTGGAGACTGTAACTAATATAAATTTACTTGAAAATAAAAATGCTGTGTGCCTCTGGAGACATGCAGTAACATGCCATAAAAACAGACGAGAATATAAAAGTATTTAAAAGGGAGAAAATACATCACATCTAGATATGAGACTGAAATGTGATTCACTGATAAATGAGAAATACTAAAAGATGAAGAAAAGAGAAAATCAGAAGAGCCATCTTAAAACTTTTAACAGATATTTTATTTGGAAGTATATTTGTAGAAAATATTAAAAGTGTTTCTTCCCAGGGGAAATCCTTTGCTTTTAATATATTGGTTATTAATCAATTTATTAAAGTCATAATAATAAGGCAAAGTTTGGCAGACAATTTGTTGAAAAGTTCTAATGGAAGCAGAGGATGCTTAATCTAAGTAAATTAAGGACTTCAAATGTTGGATAAGAATATTCCAGTAATTTTCAAAGTCATATGTAACAACTTCCACACAAAAGCTTTTGTGTGGAAGTTGTTACATAGGACTTCCACACAAAAAAATTCCACACAGTAAAATTAATTTACTTTAAAATACTTGTTAGCTGTTGAACTGGAAAGACATCTGATATACTAATTCGTAACAAATATTCGCATAAATGATTTTAATATTAGCAGAACAAATATCAAAATCCTCATTGAAATTCAAGTCCATGAATTTCAGCATTCTTCACTTAAAGACTGAAATGCTTTAATCTACAAGACAATTTTAAGACAAGCTATGGTCGGAAATCTATTTGCACAGCAGGGGTGGGAAGAGCCTGGAAAGGCTCCTCCAAGTCTTGGGCATTCACCTCTCTTATCCGTGCCTGAGACTGGTTCCGGTCCAGCTCCTAGAGATCTGGGTCCAGAGGAGACCACGGGGTTTCCTATAGGGCCCCCATATGCACATTCAGGGAAGATCATCGAGCCTCAGAAGCCGACTTATGCATGTCAGCTGGAGTATGCCCAATGGGAGCAAAGGGGGATGAGGAGAACAAAGGCAGAGTGGAAGAGCAAGCAAAAAAGGCAAGCGTGTAGGATGAATGTGAAGAAATAGTACCCAGAGACCCCCAGAGTAATATTCTTAAACAAAAGTTGGACTTACAATTCTTTTGCAAGCTAACATTGCACAAATATTTTCGAAAGTGAAATTCTAGGTCACAAATTAAAACTTAAAAACATAGCCAACTTCACTCATCTCTACAAGTTCATCAAGTGTTCAAAGGAAGCTTGGAGCTATTTTCTGGTAGATCTGTGACAAAGCCACACAGAAGCATCCAAACACACACACACACACACACACACACACCTCTACAACTGTGATTCCTAAGCATTCGTGTCCTCTTTATGACTGCATAGATTGATCATCATTGCTGCTTAGAGCTTATAAAGTTTGACTTGTTGCTTAGCTGCTCCTGAAAAATTCACTCTTTTTTTGCTATTATATCCAGAGGAGACTGAAAAATAATACAAATACACATTTTTTTTCCTCTTTGATGCCTATCCGTCAGGCATACTAATATTCTAAGTAAGAGACAGATTAAGCAAAATTATAATATCCTGCGTTATCCTCACTTTTGCTTATCTCAGTTATAAATTTTTCTGCACTTTATTTTAGGGCTAGAGTGAAATATCTCCCATAAAAAGGCTCCTAAACATCGCTACATCCAAGGCAGAAAAATGTCAACAAAATTGTTCCATTTATTATTCTATCTCCCCCCTTATGTAGTAGGACAACACAGTGGTAAGTATTAGATGCTATGCTCAAAATCTATTTAAAGGAAAGCTCTGACCTCAGTCTCAGCCAGCATATTGCAGACATATCTCTCCTTGGATACCCAAGTCTTCCAGGGCTGGCCTTGTCTGGCCTTTGCTGTCCATCACTCCAACCTCCCCTTAAGCTGCTCTAGCCCTTGCCCACAAACTCCAGCTCAACTCAGCTTTTTTCATTTTAATTCTTTGAGTGAACCTAGCTTCTTCTCACCCTTGACATGCTGGAATTTTCCTCCTCTCTTCTTCACATGACTAGCGCCTTCATAACCTTTAAGTCTCAGTTTAAATGTTATTTCCTTCCTTGATCAGTTTATCTCAGGTAAGTATCTTTCCTAGGTCTCTTATACTCTCGTCTAGGCCTTATTTATTTTCTTCCTAATATTTACTATAACTTACAATTATATATACTTGGCTGGGTAATTTTTTTATTATTTTTTTTACACTGCTATTAATTTACTTAACTTTTTTTATAAAAGCCCCTGGAGGTAGGGATAGCAAGTATCAGTATCCTTCTTTTACAGATGAGTTTTATTGGCTCAAGGTTACATCATAATTTAGTTATAAATGTAAAACTAGACTGAGAGTTTTGAGCAGATCCTCCCTAGGAAACTGTAATTTCTTTTCTTAAAAATTGTTATTTTATTATAGAAATGTGGGGTACAACTGAAGATTAACTACATAAGTAGACTGCATGCAGGTGAAGTTTAGGCTTCTAACTAGTCCTCACTCCCCTTGGTAATGACCCAAGTACGTTTTATGTTGTCACATGCCCCTCACCCTCTTCCCTCCCTCCCTTCCCTAGCAGTCCCCAGCAACTATCAATCCCTCCCTCATGCTAATGTGACTAATATTCTCACTTAGGAGTGAAAACATGCGGTATTCAGTTCTTCCATTCTGTGTTAGTTCACTTAGGATTATGGTTTCCAACTCCATTCAATTTGCTGCAAAGTCCATGATTTTGTTCTTCTTGGTGGCTGCATAATATTCCATCATGTATATATATCACTTCTTTATCCAGTCCACTTTCAATGGGCAGTAGGGTTGGTTCCATGTTTTTGCTATTGTGAATAGTACACACGTCTTTAAAATTTAAAAAATTAAAAATTAAAAAAATAAGCCAGGCTCGGTGGCTCAGCCTATAATCCCGCGCTTTGGGAGGCTGAGGTGAATGGATTGCCTGAGCCCGCGGGTTCGACACCCACCTGGGCAACTCGGCGAGACCTCATCTCTACAATAAATCAAAAAATTAGCTGGGCGTGGTAGCGCGTGTCTGTAGTTCCAGCTACTTGGAAGGCTGAGACGGAAGAATCGCCGGAGCCCAGCAGGTCAAGGCTGCGGTGGCCGGGAACAGTCACTGCACTCCAGTCTGGGCGACAGAGTGAGACTCCAACTCAAAAAAAAAAAAAAATTAAAAAAATATGTATGGGGTACTATTCAGAGTTAGGTATACAAATGTTCACGATGCAGGTACCCTTGTTGATGAGGTGTGCTCCTTCCTCCCCTGGCAGTTTCCCTCAACTGCCAAACCAACTCCCAATCCCTGGTAGTTTCCCACTACTGCCAATCCCTTTCTTATAGTATTATGATAATTGTTCAAGGTCCACTTATGAGTGAGAACATATGGTATTCTGTTCTTTGTTTCTGTGATAGATCACTGAGTATGACAGATTAAATCCATCCAAGTTGCTGCGAAGTCCATATATTTGTTCTTCTTTATGACTGCATAATATTCTATTGTGTATATGTACCAGATTTTTAAAATTAAATCCAACTTTGATGGGCAGCATGGTTGGTTCCATGTTTTTGCTATTGTGAATAAAGCTGCAACAAACGTGCATGTGCAGGTATCTTTTTGGTAGAATGGCTTGAGTTTCTCCAGGTATATTCCCAATAGGGGGATGGCTGGGTCATATGGAAGGTCAATTTCTAGTTCTTTCAGAAATTGCCACACTGTCTTCCAAAGAGATTGCACAAGTTTGCATTCCCACCAACAGTGTAGAAATGTTCCTTTTTGTCCGCATCCTTGCCAGCATCTGTTGTTGTTTGTTTTATTAATGATAGCCATTCTTACTGGGGTTAGGTGGTATCTCAATGTGGTTTTGATTTGCATCTCTCTGATGATGAGTGAGCCTGAGCACTTTTTCATGTGTCTGTTGGCTGCCCATATATCTTCTTTTGAGAAGTGTCTATTCATTTCTTTTGCCCACTTTTTAATGGAGTTGTTTGTTTTTTTCCTTTCACTTCAATTTAGTTCCTTGTAGATCCTGGATGGAAGACCTTTGTCAGATGCATAATTTCCAGATATTTTTTCCCATGCTATATGGGTTATGTTTTTACTCTCTTGATGGTTTCTTCTGCTGTGCTAAAGCTATTCAGTTTGATGAGGTCCCACTTGTCTATCTTAGTTTTTATGGCATTCTTTTTCGGGGACTAGGCCAAGAATTCATTGCCTACTCTGAATAGGCATAAGAGTGTTTCCTACATTTTCTTCTAGGATTCTAATAGTTTGAGGTTACATTTAGGTCTTTGATCCATTTTGAGTTGGTTTTTATATATAGTGGTAGGTAGTGTTCCGGTTTCATTCTCTGCATGTGGTCAGCCAATTTTCCCAACCATTTACTAAATATGGTTTCCTTTCCCCAGTGATTATTACTGATGGCTTTGTCAAACATGAGTTGGTTGAGAGTCTGTATTTTTACTTCCAGCATCTCTGTCCTGTTCCTTTGGTCTATGTGGCAATTCTTGTACCAACACCAGGCTGTTTTGGTTACTTATTACCTTGTAATAAGGCTCGAAGTTTGGAAGTGTGATACCTCTCATTTTATTTCTTTAGCTTGGGATTGTTTTGGCTATTCGTACTCTTTTCTGTTTCCATATGAACTTCTATATTGTCGTTTCCAGGTCTGAAAAAAAATGATGTTGGTAATTTGATGGGTTTTGCACTGACTCTGTAGATTGCCTTGGGTAGGACAGACATCGTGACAATATTGATTGTTCTAATCCATGAGCATGGAATATTTTTTCATTTGTGTCATCCTTGATTTCTCTGAGCAGCGTTTCGTAGTTCTTGTTGTAAAGGTCTTTCACTTATCTGACAAGGTGGATTGCCAAAGTATTTCATTTTATTTGTGTGGCTATTATGAATGGGACTGTGCTTTTTATTGGTTCTCTTACTGCTGGTGTATAGAAATGCAACTGTCTTTGGCACATTGATTTTATATCCTGAGACATTACCAAAGTTGTTTATCAGTGTGAGGAAGCTTTTGACAGACTCCTCAGGGTTTTCAAGGTATAAAATCATATTGTCTGCCAAGAGGGATAACTTCACTTCCTCTTTTCCTATTTGGATGCTCCTGATTTCCTTATTTTGTCTGATTGCTCCGGCTAGGACTTCCAGCACTATGTTAAATAGAAGAGATGAGAGTGGGCATCCTTGTCTTATTCCTGTTCTTAGGAGGAATACTTCCAGCTTTTGACAATAGAGATAATGTTGGCTGTGGGTTTATCACAGATGACTCTTACTGTTTTGAGGAATGGTCTTTCTATGCCTAGGTGCTCAAGGGTTTTTATCAAGAAGGGATGCTGGATTTTGTTGAATGCCTTTTCTGTGTCTAATTATATAATCATGTGGCTCTTGGTTTTCCAACTGTTAATGTGCTGAATTACATTTATGGTCTTGAGGATGTTGTTGAACCAGTCCTGTATCCCAGGAAGGAAGCTTACTTCATCATGCTGGCTGATCCTTGAGATGTATTGTTGGATCCAACTTGTTGAGAATTTTTGCATCTGTGTTCATCAAGGAGATTGGCCTATAAATCTCTTTCTTTGTTGGATCCTTGCCAGGTTTAGGTATCAGTATGATGTTAGCTTTGTAAAATGAGTTGGGGATAATTCCATTTTTCTCAATTGCTTGGAATACTTTCAAGATTAGTATCAGCTCCTCCATGGTATGTCTTGTAGAATTCAGCTGGGAAGCCATCTGGTCCAGGGCTTTTGTTGACAGGGAGATTTCTTATGACTGAGTCAATTTCCTGGATTGTTATTGGTCTGTTTAGAGTTTCAATTTCTTCTCATTTCAACTTTGGGAGGTTGTGTGATATCAGAAAGTCCTCTGTTTCCTTTATGTTTTCTAGTTTATTTGCATGCATGTGTTCATAGTAATCTCTGATGAACTTCTGAACTTCTTTAGTGTCAGTTGTGACTTTGCCTTTTGTGTTTCTAATTGTGTTGATTTTGACTTTCTCTCTCTTTTTTAGTCAATCTGGTCAGGGGTCTGTCAATCTTATCCTTTCAAAGAAACAGTTTTTTGTCTTCAATCCTTTCTATGATATTTTTGTCTTCTATATCCCACAACTTTGATTTTTATCTTGGTAATCAATCTGGATTCTTCTTCCGAAGTTAGGATTTAGATGATCTTGCCTTTCTAGTTCCCTTAGGTGTGACGTTAGGCTGTTAACTTGTGATCTTTCTGTTTTCTTGAAATGTGTGCAATGCTATAAATTTTCCTCTATACTGCTTTCGTGGCATCCCAGAGATTCTGATAAGATGTGTCTTTGTTTTTGTTTGTTTCCAGGAATCTTTTTATTTCTGTCTTGATTTCTGTGTTGACCCAGAATTTGTTAGTAGCATGTCCATGTCTTTGTGTGTTTGGGGGGGGATACTGTTGGTGGCAATATTCATTTTTATTCCACTGTGATCTGAGAAGATGCTTGGTACTATTTAGACCTTTTAAATTTTGTTTACACTTGATTTATGTCTGAGAATGTGATCATTCTTGGAGTATGTGCCATGTGCTGATGAGTAAAATGCATACTCTGTTGATACTGGGTGGAGTGTTCTGTAGATGTCTATTAAATCATTTGTTCAAGGGTTGAATTAAGGTTCTGGATCTCCTTGTTGATTTTTTCCTTTAATAATTTATCTAGAGCTGTTAGTGGGATATTTAGGGCACCAACTATTAATTGTGTGAGAGTCAATGTCTTCTCTTAGCTTACTTAGTAGTTGTTTTATAAAACCTGGTGTTTCTCTATTAGGTGTACATATGTTTAAGGGTGGGTATTTCTTGCTGTGGATTGAGCCTTTTATCATTATGTGGTATCCTTCCTTGTCCTTTTTTACTTTTGATGGTTGGAAGTTTTCTTTGTCAGATATCAGAACAGCTACTCCTACTTTCTTCTGTTTTCCATTTTCCTGAAAGACAGTTTTCCAGGCCCCAACTCTGAGCCTGTTGGTGTCCTTTGCAGTGAAATGAGTTTCTTGGAGGCAGCAGAATATTGGATTATGCTTCTTTATCCAGTTTGCTACTCCATGTTTTTTCAATGGAGCATTTAGTCTATTCATGTTCAAATTGATTATTGAAATGTAAGAATTTATCCCTGTCATAGGGCTCTGGGGGGGGGTTGCTTTGTTTCCTTTTTACTTTTGTATTTACATAAGTGTGCATTTTCATTTTTGTGAGTGCTCTGTATGCTCTATTGACTATATGCTTGCCTATACTTTTGTGATGGGTATGACAATTTTTTTTTCCGTGTTCAACACCTACTTAAGCATCTCCAGAAGGGCTGGTCTGAAGGTGTGACATATTCTCTTAGGGATTGGATGTCTGGGAAGGATTTTAATTCTCCATCAATAATGAAGCATAGTTTGGTGGGGTAGGAAATTCTTAGCAGGAATTGCTTATCTTTAATAACATTAAAGATTGGACTCCAGTGTCTTCTGCTTGCAGCAGACAAGTTTGGAGTTATTCTGATAGGTCTTCACTGGTAGGTAGTCTGACCTTTCTCTCTTGCTGCCTATAGGATTGTTTTCTTTCACACTTACTTTGTGGTGTTGGTTACTATGTGTTTTGGGAATGGTCTTCTCATGTGATACCTTGTTGTGGTTCTCTGAATCTCTTGTGCTTGAATGGTCGCTTTCCTAGCGAGGAGTGGGAAGTTTTCTTACATCCAAGAAATCATGAAATGGTTGTTCCATGGTTTTCTCAGATTCCCTTTTTTGCTTCAGGAATACCAATCAGATGCAGATTTGGCTTTATGACATAGTCCCACATATCTCAGAGGCTTTGCTCCTCTTTATTGAGCTTCTTTTCTGTGTTTTTGACAGACTGGGTTAATTTCTTATTTTGGTCTTTTTAGATTATTTCCTCTGGTTGGTTGATCCTGCTCCCTGTGCTTGTTACTTTGTTTTTGATTTCTAGAATGAAGTTTTTTATTTCCCTAATTTCAGCATAGGATTTTCTGAAATTAGCCAACTCTGCTTTTACTTCTTGTATGACTTCAATGAGTTCTTCTAGTTTCTCTTGGTTCTCTCTGTTTATTTTAGCCATCCAATCTCTGATTTCTGTGACTGTTAACTGCAGTAGGTTTTTCAGAAGGGTTTCCATCATTTGTGGTCTGATAGCTATTCTTTTGGACACTGTCTCTTTAGTATTCTGAGGGCAGCCTATATTTTTTCACTTATTTTTCCTCATTTGTGACAGGCCTCTCTTCCCTCTCTGTAATTCCTTTTGGTTTTGTTGCTCTGAAGTTAATCACTGACCCTTTGTTCTAGGGCCCTTTCTGTGGTTCAATATAGGTCTCTCAATGAGAGTGGGAGGGGCATTCACTTCTGCTCCTTGCTCCACCCTGTGGAAGGCTTCTTAACTGTAGCAGCCCCTGCTTCTAGTACTCTGTGGAGAGTGGGTGGGGATCCTCCCCCCCTCCACTGTCTGCAGTTTGTTGCCCAGAAGCCTTTCCACTGAGAAAGCCTTTGGGTCTCTTTCATGCTGCTCACTCCCTGTTTAAGTACACTCTACTCTTGAAAAAGAGTGATTTCCCTGCTGCAGGATAGGGGGGAGGGGATCCCCCTTTGGGTATGCAGGGCTTGGAGGTGATTCTCCCTGACTTGCTGGGAAGATGGGCCATGAGTGAGAGCTCATGAACTATCATAGTGGGAGGCTAGAAGAAGAGGCAATCTTCTTGTAGAAAGCAGATTCCTGGATCAGTGCTAGCAAACATCTCAGGTTGCCAATCTGAGAGGCAAGATGTGAATAGTTGAAAAAAGACTTCTTGGGCTATAGCAGACTAAATACCCTTAAGAGCAGTTCTTTCACCAGTGAGGTTCACTCTGCAGTCAGGCTTTCCCTGCCTGGGAGCCAGTCAGGTTCTACTGATGGAAACCAAACTCAGGACTGTTGACCCAGCATTTTTCCCCCATTCTGCTTGGGTCCTGTTGCCTGCCACTGTGCCCTGATCAGGAATCCTCCCACATAGGGCCAGTGACATATGTACAGCTGGGAGAGGGTAAATAGACTCAAAAAATCTTAGATACATTCACCCACTCTCATTCACTGGGAAGGGCTTCAGTTCCTGTGTGACCCTGATGCATGACAGGGGACAGGGCACCTGGATTCCCATGTCTGCTGTCATTTTCTGGTCTCTATGTGTTCTAAAAGACCTTTTCTGGGTGCAGAGTGCTTCACCCATCCAAAAAGCATTTGCAGTGTCTCTGCCTATCAATGTCTTGGTCACTACTCTCTGCCTTGCTTGGTGAGAGTGGTGCAACTCCACAGTGGCCATCTTGGATCCCCTCTTAGTAACTTTAATTTTATTTTGTTAATTTACATTCTTGCTTGTTTCAGTGGGATTTTTATGCCATGGAAATATAGATTCCACAAGGCAAGCACTGCATCTTTCATATGCATGATTGTATCCCCAATGTGCAGAAATTGTGTGTTGAACAAATGAACGAATGAATGAGTTGTTGAGTGAAAGCTCATGAACTATCATAGTAGGAGGGTAGGAGAGGCAATGTCCTTATAGAAAATAGATATCTTGGGTCAGTGCTAGCAAACACCTCAGGTTGCCAATCTGAGAGGTAAGATGTGAGTAGTTGAATTCAAAAGACTTCTTGGGCTACTGCAGACTAAATACCCTTAAAAGGGATGCTTTCACCGAAGTCTCCTGAGATTCCTTCATTCTAAGAAGTAGTTGGGATTGTTGAAGAAATGCAAGCAGAAAACCCCTGGATTTTATTATACCTCCATGCTGCATATTTTAATTTAAAGTGATGATATTTAATTTTAGTAAGTCTTCATGAAACTTTAACTCTAGAAATAAAAGGACCCAGTTGAACTAAGACATGGGGAAAATATATCATATTCCAGAACTTAGTGGGAAGTGGGATTCTCAAAGTCATGATAAGGAAGAACAGTTGAATAACATACAACAGTTAGGATAGGAAAGTTGCAATCATTAAGGAACAAAGGGAAACTGAAAATGTTTATTGAACAGTCAAACCCCCTAAACTGAGCTCTCAGAGACAACTCTAAAATACACCTAATACAGCTGTTAATTATCAAGAGGAGAGAAATGGAGCAACTTACCTCTTTAAGTGCCAACAGTGCTTTTTCTTGTGTTGTTTTTTTTTTTTTTTTTGAGGAAGGATTTTATTTTTTCCATTTAGGATAAGTCTGAGATATTTCATATCATTAAACAGAATCTGTATTATAGATGACTGTCAAAATATAAACATGAATTATAATACAACTATACTCACAGGTATTATTGGCACTGCTTTTCTTCACATAAAATGGATTTAGACCCAATAATGTTGGATTCTCATTTCTGATTTAACAGTTTATGTTCTCTACTACATTCAAGATAGAAGAGTTATTCCTTTAAATTCTTGACATGACAGCCTCTAGCAGCTTGTTTCATCTTTCATATATGATATGCTAAATTAAGCTGAGAAATTATACAATGAAAATTCTAACAGGTGTATCAAAAACAAGAGCAAGTAACCTCAGAATAAAAGCATAAGAAGTCTCATTTAATTATAAGCTTCTAGGCTTTGAATTTCTAGCATTTTGGTTGTTTGGGTCATTTACTTTTCTACTGTAGCTTACATTATGAAAGTTGACCATGTAAATAACAGCTGGAAGTATAAAACTATCAAGATTTGGAGACAGAACTAGGAAGAAAGGAATTCTATGTCTGGGAGAAAGATACCTGGGCTGCATGAAATTTCTCATGTTTCTGGGCAGTTGAATGAATCCTTATTATGAAGTCACAGTAAAGATCTTTCAGTGATCTTCTGGTGCATGTGAGACACAAATGGCAGGAGTAGCTACTTGCATCATTACATGCCCACTGACCAACTTATTCAGAACTCAACCTTCAAACTGTATGATTTAATTTTCCCTTATGATGGCCCACATAAGAAAAGATCTCTGTATGAGGCTTCCTGTGGCACATCTTCAGTCATGTCATTGCTTTAATTTAAAAATCAAATAGTAACAAAGAACGAAAGCCTTTTAGTGATTGCCATTTTCTTCAAAATCAAATAGAATGTCTTAATGCAGTTTTTAAATACCTGTAACCACAGTTGGATCCCAGTTCACCTTCCCATGTACCCTCCATGACCTCCTTTTCTGACAAATAGCAAAATCCACCTATAGTCAGACTAATCCGTGCCCTCTCATGTACACAGCTTTTCCACCTCTGTTTCCCAAACTTTCCTGCATTTCTGTAACTCCACACCCCACATATTCCTCTAGGCTCGAGGATCTCCCTTCTCACCTGAATGGCACATGATCTGTCCCTCTAGTATAAAACCACTTCTCTTGCTACCTAATAAATGTTCATGACTCCTCTATCTTATTAGATTTTAAGTTCCCCAAGAATAGGATATGAGCCAGATTTCTTTTGAGATTACTCAGTTTCCTGACACATAACAGACACTCAATAAGTACCTGCTGAATGAATGAGGCAAAGAGAGGGTCTGGGCAGTTGAATGAATCCTTATTATGAAGTGAAGTAAAGCCCTTTTGGTGATCTTCTGGTGCATGTGAGACACAAATCACAGGAGTAGCTAGTGACCTTGTACTTGCATCATTACATGCCCACTGACCAACTTATTCAGTATCCAACCTACAAGCTGTATGATTAGATTTCTCCTAATGATGGCCCACATAAAAAAAGGCCATTTCGTAGTAGCAATCTGCTACTTCACAGCTTGAGAAACAGTTCTAAGAGAAACAGTACTAAGGGAAAACTGTATTTTTTTAAAAAATGATAAACATTTTACTATTAGAATCCTACACCTAAATGAACCTCTCTACCACTTTACAAGACATTCAAAAATAACTATAAAATTTTATATTTTACATAATTAGATATTTATATTTTATGATTTCATCCCAAATCATCTATTATACTATGAAACAAGTATTGATTTTGTCCTGTTATTTGAAACAGTATGCAAATTAAGAGATTAATTTGGTGTGGTAATCCTAGGTTCACTATTTATCACTTTTATCAGGTTACTATTCACTAGATACCTAGATAAATGCTTAAATCATCATTGAGAATAATGTTCTGCTTGATCAGGAATCATTTGATAATAGGAAATTGATACTCTTGATAATAAATTACATTTATACTTTTATGGCTTGCAACTTCACGTATATTATCTCATTTGATCATCATAACAATCTTGTGCTATGCATGGGTAGATCAGGTGTTATTATTCCCACCAAATAAATGGAGAAGCCGGAGATCAAATAAATTAGTTTATCCAAAGTCACATAGCTAATGAGCCAGGGTTTCTGGCTCCAAATTTAATGCTTTTCTACTAACCATCCTAGTTATCCTCTCTAGCCAGTATTCCTGCAACCATGGTTTCCAATCTCTAGCCAGTCCCTGGTGGAAGCTGCCAGCACAGACATAGACAACTAAAAGAGCTAGGCTATGACATCAAGTCTACTAAGTAAGGTATACACATCAGTCACTTTCTGCAAGGCCCAGTATACTTTGTCTTGTGAGTCAGACAACCAAAACTCTCTGGTTTTATAGTCTCCAGAAATGACACTGATTCTGCACCTTTCGTAGCTGTGCACCTCCACTGTGTGTTCCTTGTCTGCAGACTATGATTACCTTGCCCTGTTATGGTTTACCACTCAACCACCTAGTCACTCCTTCCCTTTGTATGTCCAAGGGATGATAAGCAATGAAGCTTCACTGTGAGGATCTTTTTCTTGTCAATTCTGATTGCTGGTTCCCAATCAGTAGCATAATTTATTATAATTATCATGATTATTGATATGTAGGTTTCATCGAGGCTCTTGTGGTAATTTAGAAATTTAGGGTTGAAGTTGCAGCACATGTCTTTAACTTCTCTGCACTTTGCCTTCCTATTATTTATTTTTGGAAACACTATTCCTGTCCCCCTCTGAACTCCTCTCTGCTCATCTGCCACTGTTTCTTGACATGTCACTCCAGGGCTTTTGTGCATGTGCCATCCTCACTCAACAGTACTTGTTCACTCTTTCCCTCGCCAATATCTGACTCCTCACACTGTTGCTCTCCCTGCCCCCATGTCTACTGTAGTTAGATTCCACCTCATCCTCTGTTCAAAGCAACCTGCTTTTAAAAAAGAGGTCATATGGACCCTAGATGTTCAAAAATGGAGGGGGTCAGACCCTGTTCCTAGTGAATGGTTTTGCTCTTAGTTTTCATTTTATTTGTTTAAGGCAGGGGCCTCAAGGGCAAGACAAAATACTGAGCTAAAAAAATTCTTAAGGTGGTTAAAAAAAAAAACCTTAGAAACAAAAAGGACATTTGGTCTAATGACCAAGGGACGAGTCCGAAGAGAGAAGATGGGGGTCTAACATTTATTGAAGAAATGCTGTGTTTTAAACAGTTTCACTGAATCCTTTCAATGTCAAACGGATCAGGACACCAGGGAAATTCACGAATCCCCTGGCACTTGCTCAGATTTGTCTTTTCTTCCTGACACATCTAGGCTTGCACATTTCAACAAAGCTTTCATGGAGCAACTAAGGATTTGACTGCTAACCTGTGAGATAATCTTCCCTGTCTCATGCAGGGGACATCAGTGACCTTTGTTTTCCCACAAATCTACCTGTCAGCCCCCAAGGGAATACTGTCCTCACTATCTTGTACAAAATAAGTTCCCCAAATGAAATGTGACTTTCTGTGGTGAGTCTTGAAAGATAGAGAGGTTATGAAAAGTTAGGTGATCCTTGGGAGAAAGCAGGAGAGTGAACAATGAGGCATAGACAGTCAAGGACAAGTGACTTGAATGAGGGTAAAAAAGAAGAAATATAGAGCTAGGAATAGCCAAAAAGCTTTTTTATATTTCATCTAGGTGCCAGAAGAGTCATAAGATAGTAAATTAAGAAAGAGGAATGGTGAACTGAGTTGTTAAATAGTCCACCTCCCTCACCCCAGCTTAATTAGCGTTTCCATATTCTCTGTGAACACCTAACCTTTCCATAAACCCTCAAAATCCCATGTTTTAAATATTATCCATGAATCAAATATCTTCCTAAAGTAGACTCCGAGTCCAGATAGGTTTTGCAGACTCCTTTAAAAAGTTTGTTCTTATTTAGAACTTGGGGGGAAAGCAAGTTAACATTCCATAATCTACTCACCAGGTTCTAAAGTCACATCTTTTCAGAATTCCCTCAAATCCCTGAACTAGAATTTATTGCTCTGACCAACTTCTTCCTCCCACCAACCAAAACAGTGAGGTTTCTTTCCAGGCCTTTTGAGTGATTGTCTCACAATTAGGAAGAGCCCAGCATAACCATTAGTTTGTCACTTCCTACCAGATGTTTTCCAGATGTTCTCAATGTCTTTCTGCTAATGCTCTGCCATCTGCCACCTTAATGGTGACACAGTGGGGAATGGATCCTTTGGTGATTTTGCTCTTCAAGTTATAAAGACCTGGCCCATTGCCTCATCCTGGGAAAATCTGACATACACATTTGTCACATTTCTCCAACTAGTTGCTACATTTATTTTGCCTACTAACTAACCAATACTGTGCCAGTTGTGACATGAAATATGTGTGCTCTCACTATCATATCTAAACCTGCATCACTATTCATTAATGGACACATTCACATTTCATTTCTGGCTATCAGATGTCTTGCCATCAAGATGACAGCTGACATCCTCTTGCCCAGTCAATACTATTCCCTTTTACCTTTAATTTTTTTTTCCAGTATGCCAATAGCACATCCAGATAGCCTGCAGTTATTTGCCTTTTATGTCACCTTGTCAGTTACACCTTACATGTGGAAATCTTATGCTTGTTTGATATTCTCTCAGCTGAATGGAGACAAATCTTGGCCCTCTGAGATTGACGGTCAGTTATCAGAGTCAAAGTCTGCCAAGACACGGTAGTTATCAATGCAGATTTCCAGGGATCATAAGTCAGTGCGTAATCTATTTGTGTATACTTATCAAGGAGATTATTATTCACTTCAATTATGGAAACCATTTTTCTGAAACCATGATTATACTTGATGTCAAAAAGGTTAGCACCATTAGCTCATAATCCCTTAAAGGCCCAATGCGAATGACTGTTATTGGAACTTCAGCAAACATAACAGTAAATTCCGGAAAATTGATAATGCATACTAATTACAATGTACCTGTCTCTAGTCATCTATATTTTTAATTAACTATTTAAAGATTTGAGCTGTCACAATGTGATAACTCCGTGTGTTGTCTTTCAAAATAATGCAAAACTTCTACAGCTCTCTGAAATGTGTAGCTTCTTTAAAGTATTTCTGCTTATGGTCTCAAGCTAGATCTGCTTGCAGTATTATAAACCTGAGACTAAAAGAGCATCATGCCTGCCAGCATGCTCTCTGGTTTTGTAACACTGATTATTTTATCTTGAACAAATACCCTCTTCACCATTCATATTTAACAGAAATTAACAAAAATATCAATCTTCCATTTGATAAGGCAATAAGATCTCAGCAACTCTGTGCTTTAGTTGGAGCAGCCCCAATGTAGCAAAAGTGTAATCACGTGTTAAAAGTTCACTCACACTACTTTAGTCAATAAATGTATTTAGTTGTTTTACAATCACTTGAAGAGTGTCTTCAGCCCGTAAAACATGCTAGTATCTTATCAAATGTGCTGGTCCTTATTAAGTGATGAAGACAAGGAGCTTCTAGTTAGCAAGGGGTTCAAACTGTAACAACTAGCTATAATACAAGACAGAATAATATAAAAGAAGTAAGAGCAACAAACTGAGGCGCTGATGGTTGGAAATTACTTCATGGAAGAAGTGGTGTTTTCACTGGGTCTTGGCACATAAACAGAATTTTGACTTCTAAACAAGAAGGAAATATAGTTAGGATTTTTTTTAAAAAAGAAATCTTTATAAATGAACCTACCAAACTCTACTGTGCTTCATATAATCACTGATATTTTGCACCCCTAAGAGTGTTATTTAAGTTTTCAATGCAGTTAATGGAAACCCTACTAGATGCAAATCAAAAGTTTCAGCCTTAATTGAGATATTTTGAAAATTGAACCCATTGCTTCAGGCAGGTGCTACATGAGATTCCATTAATATAGGTAATTAACATTAGCCTCTGCTTTAATTAACATGCATACTTTAATTAGCAAAGCATTAACCAACATTAAAAAACCCGATCTTCATGCATCACAAAAAACTGTAAAGTTATGACTACTATGCTATTTTTCTCCAAGGTTGTAAATCACAAAACAGCGATCACTTTTGAAGTACACATCAAATTTAAAACCTTAAGCAGGGAGATATGTGCACTATGAGTAAAAATTCCCTCAAAATAAAAAAGAATGCTCTTCAGAAATTATAGAGCCAACAGCTTTCACATTTTAAACATGAATTACATTATAATCTTTCAATGATCATTTGGAAGGCAATGACTATACTAGAGTAGCATTATCGATGTGACCATCTATCTCCTAACCTCTTCTTATCCTTCCCAAGGATCAAAGAAAGCACCAGTCTCTGATGATATTTAATACCTGAGGTCTCAAACAGCAGAAACTTCATTTTAAAAACAACCTATGTTGCTTTGTTTTATGCTTAAGTTCCATATGTGTTAGAATAGTTCTTTATTGTCAATCTACCATGTGCTGGATCACCAACAATTAATTATTAAGGATGCATTTTGTTAAATACAAAATTGACTTTCATGTTCTTTCCTTACTATAATCAATTAGATGTGCCAATTTTCAATTCCTGTTCATGTGCTATACATTATTTATTTTTTATTACTTTAATGAAAACAGCTTCATCATTATATGGAATACAAGTATTGTAGAAATGGTATCCATGTAGCATATCATTGTATTATTTTATTCCAAGACATGCTAAAATTATAGGAAAAAGCATATCAAGCCTTTTAAAACATACATTTACAGAAAAGTTGAGCACATCCTGATTTAAACATTAAAACACTCATAATATTGCACAAAATTAAAACAACCAAGTCTCCGGTACGCCCCTACTATGTGTAAGGCAGTATTTTAGACAATGAGAAATCTGAAGTGATCATAACAAAAAAGAGTCCTGGATCTCATGAGCTTATGTTTAAAAATAAACTGAAAATCTCAGAAATTAGGACCACTGCGATCAATGTTGGTGCAATGAGAGAAAAGAAGCTGTGGAGCAAGAGCAGCACTCACAGATCTGCAGGTTCATTTGCTGTTTTTAGCTGTTCCTAACATTGGCACTCTTTGTTTCCAAGGACTTTAAAGAGGGTTGGGCTTCTCTCCTCCCATTCCTACCACTGGCCATTTCACCGGCGCCACCACAGGGTCAGCACGAATCAGCATCTTTACCCTTCACTCTCTACTCCTTTTCGGCTAACATGTTGGGAAACGAATGCTTCCTGAGTTTGCAAGGTCATTCCCAGAGTTACAACGAATTTTTTGGTCCTTTTCCCTAAGTCATATCTGAGCCTGGGCCCCCACAAGACTATGCAGGAACCGGCCATTCTTCCTGGATCAGTGCTGAGGGCAGTGCCCTGGAAACAGGTGCAAGGACACCTCTCGGATCTGTTGAAGTAAATTTGAAGAGTCTTTAACAAATTCTTCCTCTGTTCTATAGATTCGATTATGACAAAATTTCTTATATCGAGTTGCCATATAGCAGTATTTCCTATGCTCTGCTCCTGTGAAATTCACTTGGGCTTTCACTCTGGAAAGGTATAATCAGGATAAACAGAGAGAAGCATGTTTAGAGCCATGGCTTTAAGAAGCACAGAACCCTGCTTTATACATGTGTGATAAACCCTCACAAACATTCCTCTTAGTTTTAAGTTCCTAGCACCTTCCTTAGAGAACTCCTTCAAACATGTAAGAGTAGAGCCATTGTGTCAAACACTGAGCCATTTGCTTATCTCGGTTTAAATGCTTCAGACTTTTGCCAATGACTGAGTTTGCACTACACTAAACTGATGCATGTCCCTTCCTTCTAGAGCAATGTTTCTCACAAAACACTCCTCGGATCTCCAGCTTCAGAATCAGCTGGTGCAGTTTCCCAGACCCAGTTAGGATCGAATGAATTTAGTTTTCCAAGGTGGGTCAGTTGTAACCAGCACTCCCGGGTGATGCTTACTCGTAGTAAATCGGGAGAAACAGAGAAACCCCAGTTTTCTATTTATCACACAGCAAGAAATGATCACGAATGAGCAAAATATTCTGTACCTAATCTTACAACTTCCTTATAGGTTAAAGTGGGAGAAAAAAATAGCTTTTGTGGGGAGAAAGTTTTTATTAAATAAAGTTGCCTTTGATAATTAACAAAATTTGATGGGCAGGTAATAAAAATGACATAAAATAAAAAGATTTATGTTTAATATATTTTTATAGTTGTCCCTACTATAAGTATTACTTCATAAATGCATTTTAGGCATAAGATTTTCAAACACATTTCTTTTTTTAAAAATCTGCTGGTAGAGTACTTTGCTTTTAACACTTTTACTTCACTAATAGATGGCTGGATCTTTATCATGCTTCATGTCAACCAACTCCTTATGATTTTCACTGAAATACCTAAAAGATATTTATCTTGAGAGAAACCGACAGATTTACCTTATGAGAGACAGATTTAACATACATTGACTTTCTTTAGATTTCTGTTTATATTCCATATGACATGATCATCATAAATCTGGGACAATATGGTCCAACTCACCTATCTAGACAAAAAAGTTAGGTTGGCAAAAAAGGCTTTTCCCAGTCTGACTCCAATCCTTAAAATCTTATCTCTCATTACTTTCCACACAGCCTCCTTCCCCAGGCAATTTGTCTATTTATCACTGGCTCCCAAATAGGAACGCTTCCTACCTCTGAGTTTTTGCAAACATTTCTCCTGCACGAAACGTTTCCTCTAATCTGCTCTCTTACTTAGATAAAACCAATAAGTCCTCTAAGGGACAACACAAACACCTCTTTCATCTCCCTAGTTCCAATTCTTATGTCTCTATTCATCCACCATGAATCATTGAACATCTAGCATTGGCACACCTCATCAATAAGGGTACCTGCACAATGAACATTTGTATACCTAACCCTGAATTGTACCCCACAATTTCAAAACAAAAATTAAAAGAGAGAGAGAGAAAAAAAAGAAATTTGTCTGCTCAGGTGTTATAAGTCTTAGCTTCCTAACTAAATCATGAGCTTCTTAAAAGGTTTTCCAACATGTTTAGGATCCTCCCTCATACATCAGAGTTGTTTGAAAAGTTGAACTTAATATTTTAAAAGACTGACTATAAGATCCAATAATAAATTGTCCAAATGCTATATGGCTTAGCCCTTAGAATAGCTACAGTTAACATCTTTCATCTACAATCTAGTTGAAAATCCACATACTGTTTGATGTAGTTTACCAGAGTTACCAAGGTAGAAGGAGAATAACAGAATGACAAGGGCTAGGTAGGGACTTTACATCTGAATTCAAATAAAAACTAATTTTTTCTGATAATACAGTAATCTCTGCCACAGTCAACTGTTTCTGAATCTGCTCCATATTCACTCTATTCGTGATAGTCAATATTTCTATCTCATTCATCAAATTTACCCACTGATACTTTATTCCTATTTGATGAATTTTTCTAAATTCAACTCCACATCTGGAATTTCCTCATCAAGATATTTTACTACCCCAAAATTTGTATTAAGCAAGATTGAAGTTGCAAATTCTATATACATTATTTGACAAATTTATATGTCTTTAGAACATGATTATTTTGTCTCCTTTATATACTGTGTAAAAATAGCTTAATATTTCTAAGTGTACAAGGTATCATTTAAAAAGACTATCAGTCTGATAAATATCACTCTAACTAATTAATCTACAGAATTGTGTTTTATTTTGATTTAATTGGCTTGTTGCCTCTGTGATGAGGTTCTTCTCGATTTACCTTCCCACAGAGGAGAAAATTCTCATTTTAGTCAATGCTATTTCATTCCATGACAAAACATCCTCTAGGGTAGCCCTTAGGGTATGAGAAATATGCTGTAGGACTGTGTCAGAAAAACAGACCCGGAGTGTCAATGGTGCAGGCTTCAGTGTCCAGCACTTATGAAACTAGAGTTATAATGACTTCACAAAGCTCCCCCAGCCAGTTGCAAATGACATACCAATATTAAATTGAGCATGACTTTTTTTTGAAAGAGGAAATTACACAGCAGATATATAGCTGCTAAAAATTATGGGCATTTTATAGGGCAAAGTCTGATTTTTTAATAAAGTTCTTAAATAATGACTTTAAGTTTGAGCAATTAGTTAAGAGTTTAAGGTACAATGACTTCAAATTACACTTGTGCACATGACAGAAGAACCCAAATGGCCCAAGAGATGGGTGTTCTGATTTGCTATGAGTCTGTACAGGTTTTTAACAGAAGAAACCTGAAATTGCCACTTACTCAACTTGGATGAATGTGAAATGAAGGAAATCAATTATTGTGTTTTTTCTCTTGAATGTACCAGTTCATAATTATAAATAAAAATGAGACAATATTTTGTCTGATCTAGTTTTACTAACACAGAGACCAGAGAAAGAAAATAAACAAATACATACCTGTTATTTAGTACTTATTAGTTTCATTATACTCTTCAGGGTGTTATTAGTCCCACTTTATAGATAAGGAAATTGATATGCAAACATTATTTATTAATAAACAAAAGGAAAAGGAGAACAATGGCCAACATGATAACGAAACTTTCAATGGCAGAATACTTAAATTGAGGTCAAACGTACCGATTAAAAGAGTGACTTCAATGTTTTAAATGTTATGACATGCAAAGTTGTCCCTGGCAGTAAATCAGTGATAGATTTAAACATTTTAGCAATGTGCATTCAGAAAGAGGAATGGGAAGAAATATCAAGTGAGGAGAAAGGTGAACAAGCTTAGAGGACAAGCAGTAGAGTTGCAACTTGAATAGAGAATAAAGTCTTCTTGACTTGAAATAAAAAATTAATTTGGTGTGATGACTGGCAGTATCGTTAAAGAAAAGGCAAAATGCCTTTGATTTGATCCAAGAAATTTTTTATGCTTTTATAAAGATCCGAAGGAAAAATAACGCTTAAAAATAATCCAGCTCCCTGATATCCTGGGTTCCCAAGCGAAAGAAAGAAAACTGGATAAGACACCGGTGGAGTAACCCAGACATAAATTGATAAAGGCCTAGGATCCTATGCCAGTTGAGGAAATAGAAAAGTATAATTCCAAAAGGTCTTGTCAAGGAAGACTCAGAAGGACTTAGTGGCTGATGGTTCCCATTTGGGAAAGAAAGGAGAGAAGAACAGTGAAAATTGCTCTTAGCCTCTATTGCTCAGGACCCTGGTACATACTGGCAGGGTAATTTCTGGAAAAGTGGAAAAGGAGAATGAGATAAACTTAGTTATTATGGAAAGTTTTAAAGTGTCAACAGAATATAAAACTAGTAATCTTCTGTAGCCAATTGAAGATGCAAAGTATCTTCCTAGATGCAAAGTGGACTGAACTAAATGTAGATCTGGACACCACTGCTTATGGTGGTGGTTGAAATAATCTTAAATGATAAGACTCCTAAGGGAAAATGTACACTATACAGAGAAGAATAGATAATCTAGAATCCATGGTCAAAGGGTGGCAGGAAAATGCATACTCAATTGAAAAATGAATCTAAGACGTAAGGAGACCAAAAGGAAATAACAGTGCTTTTTAAAATAATAATCTTTACAGGAAGCGGATCTTTTACAATACATAGAAGTATAGTTGATCCCTGCTAGAGCTTTAATGATGGTATCCCCTCCAAAATTCCTCTTCAATGCAACAGTATTAAGAAGTGTTGCCTTAGAGAGGGGATTAAATCATGAGGGCTCAGCATTCTTATAGAAAGTCTTGAGGTGGAAGGGAATGTATTCTTGCTTTTCATCTCTTCTGCCATGTGAGGACATAGTGTTCACCCTGGTCTGGAGGAGGTGGAGCTACAAGCTATTTATTTCCTTTTGGTCTCCTTATGTCTTGGAAGTGGAGACTGGGCTCTCACCAGATACCAAACCTGCCAGTGCTTTGATCCTGTATTGTCCAGCTTCTAGATTGTGAGAAATAAATTTCTGTTCTTTATAAATTACCCAGTCCCAGATATGTTGCTATAGTAGGACAAAGACAACCCCACATAGCATAGTCTGTGACAATTAGACACTCCTCTACCACCATGGTGACAAAAGAGCCATTCAAACGATTTAGAAATGATGAGTCCATTAAACCCATGATCCTTGGCTGTATAGTGATATATGCAATAGTCATGGGGACCTTGCTTAAAGATTAGAAAGTGATTGGGAATGTGGAGGAGTGGGCAAGCCAGACACTGCATAGTTTAGAAGTGTGGGTCACTAAGAACCCAAAGGGTGGGAACCAGTAAAATACATGTTAAGGGTCAAAGAGACCAGGACACATTCAGTCAGAATGAAGAACACCAAATAACCTATACACGTGCCAACACCCTCTGGCCCTTGCAGTGCCATTTCCAGCTGTTTATCCATATTTCATCTAAGGTAGAATAATTAGGTATCATGGATAATAAATATTTTTCCTTACACATCTTACCTTATAGCTTAGACTAAACACATCTTACAATCCTCTTTGGTGAGTCACAAGGATTACATTTATAAAAATATAAAATGGAGGAACTGGAAAAAAAATTACTGGAACTACCCAGCCTACGTTAGCCTTCTCATATTCTCAAAGTAGTAAAAAAAAATCTATGTACAGTCTAAGTGCACACAAAACAGGGCTAATGATGCTGGTTTTACTATTATTCCACCTTCATGAGAAACCTTGGTCTGATTAAAACACAGATGAGCTGGTAGTTGACTTACTTTCCTTTTTTCAGTGACATGGGTTTTTGAAAATTAATTGTACTTAGAATTTAGAAATTAGAACGGCTCACTGGTATGTCTTCAAAAGATAAGCGACTATATATTGCACAGTACACAGCTAAGGTGAATTGGGATGAAGTGCCACAAGGTAACAGGATAGATAACACTTGTTTGCACTGCACACTACTTTAATGTTTAGGGAGTTTCATTTTAGAAAGGAAGAGCAAGAACCCAAAACAAGCTATCTTTTTATCTCCGAAATTCACAGCTATGAGACAAACTCAAATCTACAAAATGAAAATAAAATTCCAAGCCCTACATAATTAATTCAACATCTTTGTTGGGGAAAGGAATAACAACAGCTCTTCTCAGCTCTATTTTTAAAAGTGATCTATATAAAATATGAGCAGTGCTTGTTGCTTAGAGAAACCCAGTGTTGCCATCAAAGACAAGGAATTTTCTCTACGACGCATTCTTTTTGCCTTCTCTTCATTTGCTAAACTGACTTAATAGCATTTATCAAACCAATCTGCAAACCTAGCTTAGTGACCAATCAGCCCTTACTTTTTTATATGTTCTTACGAAATGCAGATCTCTTCAAAAAGGGGGTTATGTAAAATAAACCATGTTTAATTTAAACGGATTTGTTTAATATTTCATATTTGATCCATATTTGCATCCTAAATTTACAGACTAAATCTTACATTTTATTAATTCATATTTACAAAAGAAGAAGAAATTCACAAGATTTGTAGTAAGGGGAAAAAACAAATGTCTATTTAACTTTATAAGTGATAAATAAAATTACATTGGCATCTATTGTAACTTTTCAGTCTATGCCTTAGAAATATTTTTTAAAATCTAGAAACTTAATGAAAACTTTGCAGCACAATTAAATGTAAAATAAGTTTTAACATGCATTTCTCCTGCCAATTGGCATACATAATAGAAAAATGGTAGAGAATAGGTTAAACAGTCTAAAAGGATTTTAACCTTAAATTTGACAGAAGTTAAATGGCTGTGACATTGGGTTCTTCTGCTTTATTCCAGCTAGTAATCCACCCTCAAAGTTCCTGTCAGGTAAATGACCTTGTATTTCATTAACTGATAATTAAATGGATTTATTCCACTAACGGTTTTAATTAAAATGCTAGAAATATTGATTACCCCTCTCATCCTTATTCCCCCAGATGAAAAAAAGGTTTTAGGAATGTTTATTTAGAGAAGACAGAGAATTAAATTAGATTGAATCTCTATGAGACCCGAAGACTGGTTCTTTCATTTCTGCTGCTCAAGCAGAAAAAGGTTTCAATTTTTTGATGTTTGATTAATTATTTTGAAATCCATTTATGCTTACCTTGGTGTTTAATTAAAAATGTCATTTTTAGCATAATTAAATTGGCTATCTGTGGAAGACTAACTTCAAACTTATATTTTAAAAATGCAATGCCTTTTTTTTTGGTAAAAGAAACTTTTTAGTTATTTGCTTTTGCAGTAGAAGTACTGCTTCATGAATGAAAAACTAAGGAGAGCTGGAGCTTAATTGGATTTCCTACATTTGAATATTAGGCCACATATGCTTATGACTAGTCTAAGTTTATTTGGCTGTGCTCTTTAATCTATTAGTGATTCATTCATTCATTCTAACAAACACAGAATATGCTCTTGCAAATGTGTTGGCATTCATAGTGTTTACACTGACAAAATGCACCTCATAAAAGCTATCTTCAGCATGCCTGGGTGCTTTTATACAGCACTGATTCAAGTAAGTTAAGATACAGTTTCTACTGTCAGTTCTGTCAAAGCACATCCAGGCAATTGGAAACCATTTTCACTAAACATCAGACCTAATAATGACAGAGTGGGAAGTGTAATAAACAAGAAAGGAAGACCCAATCCTTTTTGCTTAAGGTGCTTCACCAAGAGGTGCTGACCAATATGTGCTGACCAAAAAAAGACCAATATGTGACCAATATGCTGACCAATATGTGCTGACCAAAAAAAGACGATTCTGAAAGTGATCACCATTATTATTTACAAAATATTGTGAAAATACTAATTTCCACATAGGCAAATAGTAATTCATAAGCAAGCCACAACCTGATAGGTAACTAATGGATACCAAATCTTATTCAAGAATTAGACTTTTGTTGTATTTTTAAAACTCAAACCAGCTCAAATCAATATATTTTTCTAAAGTGCATTTTCTTTTTAAGTTTTAAATTTTAAAGATGTAGGCTACAATTCAGGGTTAGGTATACAAATGTTTGTTATGCAAGTACCCTTTTTGATGAGGTGTGCACCCCTCCTCCCCTGGAAGTTTCCCACTACTGCCAATCCCTTTCTTATTGTGTTACCATAATTGTTCAAGGTTCGCTTATGAGTGAGAACATGTGGTACTCAGTTCTTTGTGTGATAGATCGCTCAGTATTATAGACTCTAAGTCCATCTAAGTTGCTGCGAAGATCATAATTATGTCCTCCTTTAGTTGCATAATATCCTACCATGTACATGTACCATGTTTTTTTATCCAGTCCTCTTTTGATGGGTAACATGGTTGATGGTTCCATGTTTTTGCTCTTGTGAAAAATGCTGCAATAAACATGTGTGTGCAGGTATCTTTTTCCTAGAGTGATTTGAGTTCCTCTGGGTATATTCCCAGTAGGGGGATTGTGGGGTCATATGGAAGGTAGATTTTTAGATCTTTTAGGAATTGCCACACTGTTTTCCACGGAAGTTGTACTAGTTTACACTCCCACCAACAGTGTAGAGGTGTTCCCCTTTCCCCACATCCTCTACAGCATCTGTTGTTTTTTGAGTTATTGATGCTGGCCATCCTGACCGGAGTTAGGTGGTATCTCAGTGTGGTTTTAATTTGCATTTCTTTGATGACTAGTGAGGCTGAGCACTTTTTCATGTATCTGATGGCTGCTCATATGTCTTCTTTTGAGGAGTGTCTATTCATATCTTTTGCCCACTTTGTAATGGGGCTGTTTGTTTTTTTTCTTTTCTGCATGTTTAAACAACTCCTTCTAAATTCTCCAGCTAAGTTTGGGACTTAAGGCATTGGTCATAGCTTGCTGAAGTCACAGAAATGAAAACACATGCAATTCTCATGCTTATCACTACTGAGGCCACAAGAACTGATAGTGTCCATTTGCATTATTTAAAATGGAAAGACAAAGGAAGAAGTTCTGATCTAAAGACTCTAGATACCCTCCTATTTTCGTGTACTTCCACATATCACAATTTGTCTTTTTAAATACAGCTTAATGGCATACCTTTTTAGGGTAAACACACATGTTTTCTCTTGTGATGGGGAAAAGCAAGCATAGCTGTGCTGATAAGATAATACTTTGAATGCTTCCATTCATTTCAGAAGGGCTGCTGAATATGTTTGTGTTCTGTTATGTCTTAGAGTTGGGAAGAATGGCATTATGCTGGCCCAATGTTCTATAGGCATGAAGCTATAAGTTTCAATTGCTACAAAGAATAGTAAGTTTTAGCACTCATATTATGTGGTGCCGACCTCTATTGGCTAGATTGTAGCAGTCTAATTCAACAATATTTTTAAAGACTTATAAATCATTGGTGCATCTTCATCCTGTTTATTATCAGAAGAAAATCTTGGCCAAAGCTTTTGCCAGACAGCTGCAAAATGGAAAGACAAATATAAACACAGAGGATGCCACTTAAAGTCAGATCAGTCTTCTTCTTAAGTGATAAGGAAAAGAGGCTGGACATTTTCATTGCAAAAAGGGGACTGCAAAAAAGTGAAAGTGAGAAGGATTTTAAGAGTCCATTTTTCTCACCAGTAAAAGGAAACATAATCGTATATGGTCATGTACCTCAGTTTTCTCACCTACCAAATGGAAACAATACCTAAGGAGAAGGATCTTTCAGTTCTGAAAGCACTGGCATCTGCAGAAGTCAAGACCAATGAACACTATTTGCAAAATAATAATCACATTGGTGGTTCAAGTTTGCATAGAAGAACAAAGACTCAGAGATAAGGGATGGTGGCCTGAGCTACTATATACTTGAAAAATGTCACATTTCATTTCATAACAATAGAAGTAGTGTTTTTCATAATACCTACCATCTCTGGCATTTAAACAGCAGCCAATTGTCAAGATTACTGATAATTCCATTACATACATTTTCTTTCTTGACTATTATTTTGGGAGATAGTGATATGGTATGCTCTCACATATATATGGAAATATTTTCAAGAAACTAACATAGTTTTAGTGTCTTTCCTATGAACTTTAAGAAACTAGCCAGGATTGGTAACTTTATTTTTAACACTGATATATGACATATTTTTGCTTGTCTATATACAAAAGTAGCGCTGTTAACAATTGCAACTTTCTTCAAGTATGCTATGAATCACTGTATTCCTTTTCCCTTTTTTCATGCACCATTGCCACTATCTTACCTTCAGCGGTTTTGCTAGATTTCAATGAAGATGGAACTAGAGGGCACACATTAGAATTTTATATCAGTTCAAGAAGGGGAGAAAAGAAAGACATATGAAGCCAGAATGACATTCATTGAAGGTTCCCTAGGGAAGATAACACATGTTTTTGTCTCTCACCTGCTAGGCATGCTAAATCAGTGCAATGATAAGCTAATTTATGAAATATATTTCATTGAAACCTGGACATCTTTACTATTGCAGTTTAGCCATTAAAATTTCAGAAATAACAGCAGACTAATTTTTGAAATGTAGAAGACCTGAATTTTTTGATAGAATGCTTGTGGTTGATCTGGTATGCAACTTCAGATTTCTAAGCAAAATAATTGTTAGCACACAGTTGCTTCGCCTGAACTCAGGATCTCTATCTATGTCTCTTTGAAACTTGTCATATCAGTGTTGAATACTATTATTTTTCACTACAGTGTCAAAGTGATTGGGTTTGGGAAATAAAAATATATATAAACATATATTATATATTATTATAGGTTTTCTCAGATATACAACTGCCATTTAGTTCTTTAAATGATCCTAATACAATGCTTTATAACTCCCATGTCCAAACTTCGCTTTTTTACCTGCTTTTTCAATACCCAATCTTGACCCACTTTTCTTCAAAACTATCACTTTAACAAAGCTATCAGGCAATCACAACCAGAAGAATAGACCTAGAAATGCCAGAGATAATGCCAGAGATGTGTGTTTCAATGTTTCCAGGTGGGTTCCATTAAAATACAATGCCATCATGGTAGCCCTTGAAACCAATCTTGTTTCCTTAGCAATACAGCAGATAGTTTTTCAAATAATCAATGCCTTCTCCAAGGAATGGCAAATTAGATGTGATCAAATTAAAAGCATCTAAGCATAAAATTTGAGTCAAAACAAGAAATTTTCCATTAAAAAGTGTTATTCAGCCTCGTGTGATATTTTTTCAAAGACTCTCTCCCTGCCATGCTCCAATCTTCTGCCTGGTTCCCAAGAATTGTGTATAGACAGTGTCTGCCTCCCTTACCATCCACCAGCTCCTCTTGCCAGATTTACTTGAATTCATTACAACCCTGTTTGAGGCATGTGAGCTCATCAACACAGGAGTAAGTTTCTCTGTCACCCACACTAGACTGTGCTATCAAGAATATAGAAAGTAGTTGCGTATGGTGACTGAAGTCTGTAGTACCAGCTCATTGGGAAGCTGAGGCAAGAGAATCACTTGAGCCCAGGAATTTGAGTCCAGCCTGGGCACCATAGTGAGACCCGATCTCTAAAAATCTAAAAAATAAGGCTGGTTGCTATGGCTCACATCTGTAATCTCAGCACTTTGGGAGGCCGAGGTGAGAGGATTACCAAAGCCCACAAGTTGGAGATCAGCCTAGGCAACATGGTGAGACCTTGTCTCTGCAAAAATCAAAAAATTATCTGGGCGTGGTGGCACTCACCTGTAGTTCCAGCTACTTGGAAAGCTGAGGTGGAAGGATTGCCTGAGCCCAGGGAATGGAGCCTGCAGTGGCTGTGAGTAGTGTGCCACTGCACTCCAGCCTGTGCAAGAGTAAGACTCCGACTCAAAAGAAAAAAGAAGTAAATCTAAAAAATAAACCAAAAAAGAGAAACATACAAGGTGGGAGGAGGCCAGTTATAGAAGAGGTTATTTGTTTACCCACAAATATATTGACAATCAGCAATAGTGGGAAATGAAATGTAACAAACATTACTGATAACTCAATGACATTTAAGTAAAATATTCAAGGTTGAAAATTTCCTCAGTGCTACCTTGCTCTTTAAGTACATAATATCACTTTACCTAATATTATGTATACAAATGAATAATTGTGTTTTATTTAATAACCTAACTTTCCTATGCACAGAGTCACAATTTTAAGTAGAATCTAAAATTTCAAGTAAACATTATTTTTTAGCTGGAAAATAGCACCATCCTTAGTTATGTACCAATATTGGCATGTTTCACAGTAAAGATAATCAAAGATTTAGGTTTGCCACAAAAATAAATCTATAACTGGAAGATGATTGGTATATAATTTTTGTGTTTGAATGATCCATTGTTTACAATAAATCAAAGGTTGACAGTCTTTGGAGTAGCAACTTCCCACCCCTAACACCCCTTCACATTTTTGTCAAAGACCAGAAGCACTGTGGTGCTTTTTTTTTAGAAAAGAGGAGACCTCACCTGATAAAGACAGAAGGGAATTTTATTGGGTAATCATACTGAGAACTATTGAACCCTTAGTGGAATGAAATCAAGGACATTAAATGAGAAAGCTAAAAATAAATTTTATATTTAGGGAATCATGGATGTTTCAGTATATGATTGTTGGTGAGGAAACAAAATAGATAAAAGGAAACAGAGACAGAGAGAAACAGACAGAGGCTAAGAGATTTTTTTTTTTAAATCTTGGTCCCCAAAATACAACAGAAAACTAAACCATCCAAGGCCTTGTTATATAAACTTTGCGCCATTTTATAGCAAACTAGAAAAAAAATTGTTTAAGTACTTAAAGCCTTTTTTAACTTCCTAGGCCAGCAGAACTCTGGGGAACCATCCTAGAAACAAAACCCCCTGGGCAGTATTTACAGAGAGATCAAATGGATGTCTCAAGAAACCAGCACTATGTTAAAGTTTCTTTGCTCCAAGGTCACCAGATATAACCTAACCAGGTTAGAAATTACTGACAGCTTTCCTCTCTGATGCTAGCCTTGAAACACCCGATAGGAGAGAGAAATGACCTTCACAGAAAGTGTCACTTCTCTGGATATTATTTGACAGCCTTTGGAGTAGCAACTTCCCATCCCTAACACCACTTCACATTCTTGAAGAACAACTCTCCCTCCATCTGAACTGAGATCTGTGTGGACATTGGACTTACAATGCTTTTGTATCATTCTGTAGCAAACAGAAGATCGCCAAACCAAATCAGACCATTTAACATCAAATGATCTGTTGGAAAAGATCTACTCCAGCAAATATCTCCTCCTCAAGGGTCTGCAACAGAGTAGCTTTCATATGCCAAAGTTATGTGCCCTGTATATAAGTGTACACACATGAACATCACAGGATTCATTAATATTTCAGTGTGTCAGGTGAATATATCTATGAGAAATAAGAAAAAAAGACAAGTAACCGTAGTCAGCATTATGAGTTTATTTAAGCCTACAGATTGAATCCTAACAGAAGATGAAGAACTATGCATTTTTAATTTCTATTTCAGATGGCTTTGGTCTATGCAGAGAATCAAGACTAAGTATCAAGTTCATTATAGCTCAAATGTTCATTTTCATAAAGGACATGTCTCTTATCATTATGTTTCTCCCTGATGACACCTAGTTGGCATAAGAAAAAACTGTAACCCTTCTTCAATGGTTCGAATGTTTAAAAACAAAGGGAGAAAGAGGAAACATGTTCATGGATCAGGAGGGAGCAAAAGAAAAGGGAAAAGGATAAAAGAAGGAGATGAACAAATGTAGGAAGTAAATGGAGAAGTAAAGACAAAAAAGAAGGGAGGGAGGCAAACAGGAAGCACCTTTCTCAACATAATATTCATCCTGGTAGATGGGTTTTGTCATTGATTCCTACTTTCTACTTTCAGGGTTAGAAGATTTCAAGCATCCATTAGGGCAACACAATGATAAGAGAGTCTCTCTTAAGAGATAACAGAGCATTAATCTTCCTTATTACATTTGTTTCATAAGAGTTATATTGAAATGTACAAATTTGTTCTAGCTGTCCTAGTAAGTCTCAATTTATCCTCTTATACTGTCATGAAAACTTTTTATTGTAATGAACAAATTCTAATATTATGTGGAACTCTAATTGTATTGCCAATTTCCTTGTCATATGGTATTCCCATGGTATAGTATTAATACTGATATACTTTAACTGTGCTTCATGTATAAATTTACACACACAGAGGCATATGCATTTTTTAATGGGATTTACCCGAGTAATGCTAATAGGGATCATACATGTAAATCCTTGTGAATCAAAATGAAAATACATCTCTACATATTATCAAATAAGGTTTCTTGGGGGTTCATTTAATGTTTATGGGAATTCATTCATATTTGTAACCAATTCTAATCATCTGAAGGTCATAGCATGTGGAGTATTTTTTAAATGCACTCTTCATGATAAATGAACAGAATAGAATATGTTCAAATTTGCTCCTCTCCTCCAAGACCATTTAAAAATGAGATGCTTAATTTTAGGGACATTTTACCCCTATTTAAATAAATAAATCAACTTAGTGGGGAAAAAAACCCAAAAAACTATACAACTGCCAAGTATATGTAAGTTCAAAAGTTTTTCTATTGCCTGAAATAGAGACACAAGAAATTACATTAAAGTTTTAAACAGAAACAGAAGTTTTCAGCCAATGTACATCAAAATCTATTAGAGATAAAATTGTTTTGACAAAAACTGTGTAAATACAATGCCACTGGCTGCAAGCCTATTATTGAATGCAAGTGGAAAATAAGAACAGCACTCCTGAAGGGGCATTGCTAAAGTGACACAAAATAAACACAACCATTTCAGTATAATTTTTCACATTAATTATATTCTCTTATCGGAGATGTATAACTAGCCAAGTATAACAACAATAACAAGATATCACTGAAGTTATTTTGCAAACAGGAAAAAGCAAATAAAATAATACTGATATGCTAGTTATTAGATTACTAGCCTTTTATCTTGTGAAATAGCTTCCCTGAACAAAAGACTATATTAATCATTTCTGTTCCCTCCAAGTAAATGATATTGCATTTTTGGAAAAATAATGTTAACGGTCTTTTTCCTTAAAGATACCTTCATGTACTTGGTGATTTGCACATTTCCAATTCTCCAGCCACTAAGAACATTTTTAAAAACAATTTCTAGCATAAGAAACATTGGTGCTTTTTTCCCCCCTCTCTTTTGGGTTGAAATGCTATCCCCTAAAAACATGTCTTCTACTTTTCTTAAATGGAAACTTTGTATCCTGTTTTTATAATTTTATCAAGGGAATACCTATAAATTACACAATTTTTAGACTCCTCAAACAAACTGCACTTTCCTTAAGTTTCAATTGTTGTAGCTCTCATTATTTCTCACAGAATAGAATTTAGGGACCACTCTGAATTCAACCAGTGTCCACTGGTGGCCTTCAAGGTTTGTCCTCTGGAGGCCATCTATTCTGTTAATTACTCTTGGAAACAAACCCAATGTTCAAGTCCAACAGATTTAGTTAATATAATTCCTGTAGTTTTTACCTAGAAGACAGCAAAACTTTTTCTTTTTCTTTGGCTGCAAGGTCCTAGCTTTCTAATTTCCTTTCTTGTGTTGTACATTATTGTATAATTCACTTCTACCATTTGCATAATCTGTATTCTTTTTTGCATTCAGATTTACCCTTCTGTACACTAAGCATGTCAGATTTAATCGAATACACACCTGATTACTCATTACCATCACAGATAAGGGATGGGCATGTTTTTCTTTATTAGTCCCAAAACATTATTTTCAGTGAAACAAAATGCACAAGACTCTTCCAGGAAGTAGAAGAACAGTCATCTATTTCTCCTGCATCCCAGTTAAATATGGTATCCACAATGCGCCTTGAAAGAAATCTGAGGAGTCTTTAGATAGTACATCCAGTGGCAGTAGCTTATGAAAGCACAGCCCCAAAAGGTCATCAAAGAGAAATGGCAGCAGCTAATGATTCCTTACTATGTATCTTATGTTCTCAAGCTTTTGTTTGTATATTTCTGTTTGTCTATTTCTGTTTGTAAACTTTTTTTACATATTTCTGTAACAGAGTGCCATGCTACTACTATACAGATTCTCAGAAGTAGTATTTCTGTTTTAATTTCTGAATCATATTCTTTGAAGCTTAGTATTCATAAGATTTAGAATCTTGGTCTCTTTGGAGGACAATAGGATATTAGAATATACTACTGGATGTACCTAAGAGTCTCAGTCAATTGAGAGTAGTCTGTGAGTGCTAACATGAGCCCAGGGGTAAGAGCAAGTTGGACTCTATTCACAATGTGAGACATATTGAATAACTGACTTGTTTAAGAATTGATTAGAACAGATGTTTATGTTTGCATTTTATTTATTTAGACACATAAATTGTAACAAAGAAAATTGCTTCTTTTCATCTCCTTAAGATATGAGGAAAAATAAAAAAGACATTGAGGAGAATTTTGGAAGGTCATGGACCTCCCCCCCACCACCACCACCAAAATAAGGGATCTCAATCCTGTCTAGGGCCTAAATCAAAGCTCTGAAGTGGTTTCAAAATGTTTTTTAAGAAATGATTTAATATAGTGAGTTGAGATACATTACATTAGATATAATTAGACCTAGACAGGAAAGGTGGTTCTGGGAAGCTAATGAAATATCATTAAGGTTGAATATAAGATTGTTGATTAGGATAAAGCTAATCCTGATTAGGATAAACAAGATAGGAGCTACAGATCTTATTTTTCCTCTTATTTATTTATTTTATGAGTGAAGAAGAGGTATGCTATCTTGTCTTTACTGGAAAGAAAAAATAAAGAATATTATTATTATTTTTACATTCTATTAAATATCATAATAGTCTTTTATATTTTATTTTCTGGGATTAATTTTCTGTCTTGATGTATACCTATATTAGGGTAAAACTTATGTCTAAAAATTGAATTTGCTTTCTGTTTATTTTGCCTTCACAGCAAAGAACTACAAGGTCTCAAGCAGTTTGGCTTCCTCCCTCCCAAATTTCATACCATACCATGGCTTTTCATGCACTCTCCTACAGCACCATGTTCTTTCTCCAGTCTCATAATCACTGATATTCTCTCAGACTGAAAATATTTTCAGTCTTCTGCCCCTTTCCTCATTTAATGCCTAATGATTTGTTCAGATCTCCACTCCATGTTGCTTCCTTGGTGAACAATTGCCTGACCCCCCTGAAGAGATCAAATCAACTCAAGTTCTTCTAACACTTTAGACTTCTCCTTTGTGGTATTTTTCACAGGTGCAATTTTATCTTCATTTGTGAAAAGACCTGATTATACTCTATCTTCCTCAGGTCTCAGGAGGGGACACATCCTGTCTGGTTTTGCTCACTACTGTTTCCCCAAAAGCTTGGTTTGGTTGCTAGCACCTCGGAGGTATTCAATGAGGATTTGGGAACTGAAGAAATAAACATACAAATTATTTTCACTTTTTATTGGAATGGTTTGTGCTGTATAGACACAATTAGTCATTAGTTCTAGCCTTGAGATAGATAAAGATGGCTGTAGCTTCCTCTGTAAAAATCTGATGTTCCTTGAAACATTCTATTCTCTAAGAACAAATATCTCTGTTCTTTAGGCACATAATCAGTGATTAGCCACACACCATAAATTCATGTACAATCATGCAAAAACAACTTAGATACTTCTGGATCACCTATAATTATCTTTACTCATCTTCAGGGCTTATTCCTAAGTATCATAACATTAATGTGAATCATTCAGTAGCAACAGAATTTAACTATTATGTGTTATATGTATGTCAGTTATCCATGCTGACTAAAGAAAAAAAAAGTAAATTCTATATACATAAAATCTCCCGCTGGGCTTGGTGACTCAGCCTGTAATTCCGCCCCTTGGGAGGCTTAGGTGAGTGGATTGCCTGAGCCCGCAGGTTCGAGACCCGCCTGGGCAACTTGGTGAGACCTCATCTCTACAATAAATCAAAAAAATTAGCCGGGTGTGGTAGCGTGTGCCTGTAGTTCCAGCTACTCGGAAGACTGAGGTGGAAGGATCCCCGGAGCCCAGCAGGTAGAGGCTGCGGTGGCCGGGAGCGGCCACTGCACTCCAGTCTGGGCCACGGAGTGAGACTCCAACTCAAAAAAAAAAAAAAAAAAATCTCCTAGATTTTGAAATTTAAGGGGAGTGTTACTGCTATATCAGGACCAAAATTACCATTAAGACACAAAAATCAATAAAGCATTTCATATCTTTAATTGTTCTTTCCTCTATACTTCCGCTAAATATAATTTATTCCTTTATTTTAGTCCACTTTTTTGCTGGTTTTATAGTTATAATTATGTACACTTTCAAGTCTATTTTCTTATCTATAATAACCTTACGAGTAGGAGCCAAGTTCTGTTCATTTTCTATCACCTCTAACACTTCACCCTACCAACAACCAAGAACAGTGCTTTGGTAGTGAAACCTCAATAAATGTGTATTAAATGGAAGGGAGGAGAAAAAAATAAAGTAAGAATGTGAGGGAAAGAGAAAGAAAAAAAAGGAGATAGAATTTTAAGCGTGGTCTTCGCATTTATGATGCCATTTTGCTTGGATCAGGCCATTAGATAATATCAACTTGTGACAGTTATGTCACAAAAGCTCAACAATTTTGTAAGGATTCATCACAATATGCAATCATTTACTGATTATATGTTCATTCCTTTTCACTATCTCTCTCCCTGAATTATCTGACTGAAATGCTAATACACAGTGAAATAGACAAAATGTTGGATGCAGAAGAGAAAAGAAAAACAAAACATCGGCATATAAAATACAAAGTTGAATATATTGTCTATTAGGCCACAGGCTGCTGACACTCTCCAGTGCCTCTACCTGTGTCAGAATAGAAGTTTTGAACCAGCATGCCTCTCGTCCTTGCCATTCTTCACCACTGCTTAAAAGAGAGACCCCTTCTTCTGTCTTTTCACTTACTCTCATCCCAATACTCCCAGCTCACCTTTCCCTTGAGATTTCCACTAGCCCTTTCCTTAGAAGTAGAGACTGCTCATTCTTCCTCTTTCTTCCTTTTTTTTTATTAATCAATATTTTTTATTATGGTTTTGTGGGGTACAGTTAAGAGTTAGGTGTACAATGACGTTTCATTCAGGCACCCTGTTGATAAGAGGTGTTTTCCCAGCCCCAGACAGATATTTGCGACTGTTAATCCCATCCCCCTTCCCCCCCATAGTTTCCCAGTACCGTCAGTCATTTTCTTATAGTATTACATTGGATGTTCAAGGTCCATTATATGAGTGAGAACATGTGATACTCGGATCTTTGTTTCTGTGAGAGGTCACTCAGTATTATAGACTCTAGTTCCAGGTTGCTGCGAAATTCATGATTTTGTTCTTTTTTATCGCTGCGTAGTATTCCATCATGTATATATACCACATTTTTTTAATCCAGTCCTCTTTTGATGGGCAGCATGGTTGTTTCCAGGTTCTTGCTATTGTGAACAACGCTGCGATAAACATACGTGTGCAGGTATCTTTTTTATAGAGTGATTTGAGTTCTTCAGGGTATATTCCCAGTAGGGGAATTGCAGGGTCATATGGAAGGTCGATTTTTAGAGCTTTTAGGAATCGCCACACTGCTTTCCACAGAGGTTGCACTAGTTTACACTCCCACCAACAGTGTAGAAGTGTTCCCTTTTCGTCACACCCTTTCCAGCAGCTGTTATTTTTTGAGTTGTTGATAATTGCCATTCTGACTGGAGTTAGGTGGTATCTCAGTGTGGTTTTGATTTGCATCTCCCTGATGATTAGTGAGGTTGAGCATTTCTTCATGTGTTTGTTGGCCGCTTGGATGTCTTCTTTTGTGAAGTGTCTGTTCATATCTTTTGCCCACTTTATAATGGGGGTTGTTTGTTTTTTTCTTTTCAGCACGTTTGAGTTCCTTGTAGATCCAGGATGTTAAGCCTTTGTCAGACCTGCAGTTGGCAAATACTTTTTCCCAGTCTGTAGCTGTCATCCTGCTCTCATGATGTTTCTTTGGCTTTGCAGAAGCTTGTCAGTTTAATAAAGTCCCACTTGTCTATCTTCTCTCT